>NW_016107895.1:737259-757120 GCF_001604975.1 Cebus imitator | reverse complement strand
CTACTAAAAATATTAAAATTAGCCAGGTGTGGTGGCAGGCACCTGTAGTTCCAGCTACTTAGGAGGCTGAGACAGGAGAATTGCCTGAAACTCAGAGGCAGAGGTTGCAGTGAGCTGAGATCACACCACTGCACTCCAGCCTGGGTGATGGAGCGAGACTCCATCTCAAAAATAATAATAATAACAAAGTAAGTCTAAGCAATTCTTTCAAGTTCACATGACTTAAAATATAACTTTACTAAACAGGCTAGCTTTAAAATTACTGGTGGAATAAAAATAGAAATGCCTTCAGAATTGTCAGTATACATTTTGTCTGAATTTTACGTTTGTCTTTGTTAGATATTTTAAAATGTCAGTGTTAATTCAAGCTAGGAGCTGCTTGGGGCAAGCCTGCCTCCCATTCTATTCAAAGTCTCACTGAGATAAATGCATATCTGATTGCTTCCTTTGGAAAGGCTAATCAGAAACTCAAAAGAATGCAACGGTTTTTCTCCCACCTGTGATCTGAAAACCATCAAATCCCCTCCCTACTTCAAGTTGCCCCACCTTTCTGGACCAAACCAATATTCATTTTATATATGTTGATTAATGTCTCATGTCTCCTGTGTTAAAAGTAAAAATTATGTACAGTGAATGAGATAAATGTTTTAGGTCAACTTTTTGTGTAAACTAAAGTATTAAAGTTAGCTTTGATGCTCATTTAATATCTGAGTCATTTCCAATTAAGAAGTGGTTGTGATATGGGAAAATATGTTTCTAAAATTGTGGAATTGTTCTTATCTATAAATGCCCATATCTGATAGTATAGGATTTCTTGCTTTTTAGGGTTTTACTAAAGTTTCAAGTTACTAAGGATAAAATTCTTATGAACATGTAATTCTGTAAACAAAATGTGCTAGAAAGGGTTATATTATTAGTGAAAAATAATAATTTTGTCTAATTCAGAAGTTATCTAAAAGTTAGTTCAAATTACAGATTTGAAAAGGTTATTTACGAAACAGTGTAGTAAGAAGCCATTATACAGGGGAGAAAGATGTGAAAAAAGTTTAATAAAATATTCCTTAAAGGCTGATAAAGAATTGGAAACATTTGGCTAATTAACATTTTCATCGTTAAAGCTCCTAGTCTTGAGTAAAATAAGAAGTATTGTAAAGAAATGCATTGGCCGATTGGCAATTCTTTTTTTAAAAAAAATAAAGTTAAGCATGAAGCTGGATTTAGTGTAAAGCCAAATTTCACTAACATGCTTGCATTGCTTCACACTACGTTTACTGCTTTTGATGCATAGTGCTGGAGTACTTATTGGTGATGTGCCTAACATAAATTTCTTAATTGCATAGGAGGTATGATAATATTGATGAACTTAAGGATATTGAATTGTATCCATGCTAGAGGAAACCTTTTATTTGGTTCTGTGAATAATTATTTTGTTACTTATGCATTTCCAGCAAGTCACTATTTGTTTCATTTATCTGGAATTCCTAAGCTACCTTTGTTGGGCTGCAGGAATTATTGGAGCACACCAGCTTCTTATCCTTAAAATAACTTTTTGGATTTTAGGCTTCCTGATACTTTAAGTGTGTTAAGTATACTCTCACAAATAGAATTTGGTTCATATTTCTCTCTGCCTTAATTTGTAAACTATGTATGAATATTCTTAATTCATGGAAATGTGTTTGTTTGCATAAAGTCAAGCAGGGTCCCCAGGTCCACTCAGGGAGCAAGAACCCAGAAAACTGGCCTGCCAGCAAAAGGGTAAAAAATTCTTACCAGTCGGTCTCTGACCTCTTTCTGTCTGTGCACGCTGGTTAATGTTCTCCATGAAGTTCTTAATTAATTAGCATAATAAGAAGAACTTAAATCAAATATTTTGTCAGAAAAGTAGAAAGTGTAATGCCCTTTAGTTCATGTGACTTTAGCAATCTTTGGGAAATAAAGATGGGTATTTTTTTTGGAGTTTTCTTTTTCTTTTTAATTTTTTTTCTTTTTGAGACGGAGTCTTGCGCTAGACCAGGCTGGAGTGCAGTGGCACCAACTCTGCTCACTGCAACCTCCGCCTCCCAGGTCCTGGTTCAAGAAATTCTGCTCAAGCCTCCCAAGTAGTTGGGATTACAGGCACGTGTCACCATGCCCAGCTAATTTTTGTGTTTTTAGTAGAGATGGGGTTTCACCATTTTGGCCAGGCTGGTATTGAACTCCTGACCTCGTAATCCACCAACCTCAGCCTCCCAAAGTGCTTGGATTACAGGTGTGGGCCACCATGCCTGTCCATAAAGATGGTTTTAAAATTATTGGTAAAATATAATTGTCTTCATAATGTAAACATATGGTCTAAATTATGTTCAAATATTAGGTTTGCTAAATGCTTTAAGGTCATAAACTGCTTCTTTGGCTTGTTTAACTTGTCTGCTTTTCAGCTGGTTAAGTCCAGGGGATATGTGGAGTTGGTCATACTCCCGGCTATGCTGAAAGTAGTCAAAGGTTGTCAGAACATAACTTACCAGATTCTACATTAAAGTTAAAATTGCTAAGAGTAGTCATTGTTACATGCAATAAAGACTACTAGAAATAGTTTTACATGCAAGGTGTGTAAAAACAGTAGAATGTGAGTTTTTTTGTAAAAGGTTATAAAAGGTTTTTACTTCTTTGAAATTTGAGTCACCTTGTCAAAATAAATAATTTAGGGTAATATGGAATTCCAAAATCACACTTCAGTTTCAAAATTGTCTTTCCTAATGCCTAGCTTTCTGGATGGATCAGAGGGCCACTGAAAACATCCAGAAAAGAGTTCAACGAGGCTATTTGACATGTTTAGGTATCATATTTGCCAAAATGATGTTTGATCTTTTTTAGATTATACTTTTGCAAATTATACTAATATAAGTTCCAAAATTGTGTGGGATTTCTAAAATAGTATATACTATCAATTATAATTATGGTTATTAGGTTATTGTGAACCACAGAAATAACCAAATTTTCTTGTATAAAGCTACTAACCCATGTAGAACAAACATTAATTAAATATCAGAAAATACTTTGTCAGATTTTCATGTTAAACCTGCTGATACTGCAATTGTTTAAAATAGCTAATAACCAATTGCTTGGTCCCATATTCCTGGGAAAACAATTAAAGCTTCATGTACATTTGGTCACCTGATGGGTCATTTAAATATTTTTTCAAGGGATTTCATTTGATTTTCTTTTTCTTTTTTTTCTTGTCTTTCTTTCTTTCGTTTGTTTGTTTGTTTTGTTGTTGTGTTTGAGGTGGAGTCTCTCTCACTGTTGCCCAGGCTGGAGTGCAATGGCACCATCTCGGCTCACTTCAACCTTTGTCTCCCAGGTTCGAGTGATTCTCCTGACTCAGCCTCCCAAGTAGTGGGGATTACAGGTGCCTGCCATCACGCCCAGCTCATTTTTGTATTTTTAGTAGACGGGGTTTCATCAAGTTGATCAGGCTGGTCTTAAACTCCTGACTTCAGGTGATCCACCTGCCTTGACCTCCCGAAGTGCTGGGATTACAGGCATGGGCCACCATGCTCAGCCCATTTGTTATTTTCAGTTCGTGTTTTCTGGTTGTATAAAAGCTTTCCAATGCAAGAGGGCTGATGTTATAACAGTAGATTATTATGCTACAGTGTATTTTTACCAGGTAAAAAATCTTTTTATGGTTTGAATCTTCTGAGAACATCAGAGAAAAACTGTCCTTGCCATCTACACTACAACAAAACCTCAGGACCCTGGGCTTTGGGTTCATAATCTCACAACTGAGAAGGGTCTTTCCACACTCTTGAAGGTATGCATCCATTGGAATCCTTAAGGTAAAACTAACCAGAGAAATTTCTCCCAAGAAGAGAATGTCATCCTTGATGTGAAAGGCTTTTCCCAAGTTCCCAAGTTCACAGATTAAGACTTCTACTATCATGAAACTCTTTTTTTTTTTTTTTAGGCGCAGTTTTACTCTTATTGCCCAGGCTGGAGTGCAAGGGCATAATCTCAGCCCACCTCAACCTCTGCCTTCTAGGTTCTAGCGCTTCTCCTGACTCAGCCTCCCGAGTAGCTGGGATTACAGGTATGCGCCACCATGCCTAGCTAATTTTGTATTTTTTGTAGAGACGGGGTTTCTCCATGTTGGTCAGGCTGGTCTTGAACTCCTGACCTCAGTAGATTATTGGAGGTCCCATCTGGGCCTCCCAAGTGCTGGGATTACAGGTGTGAGCCATTGCACCCAGCCTACATGAAACTCTTATGTTCGAATGCTTCTTCTTGCTTATGCCTCTAAGAAAGGTAGAAGAGGAAAAAGGGTCTATTATGTGCACTTATGGGGTATACTTTTATTTGTGAAGGAGTTTGAAGCCAGCCTTATACATGGATGACTTTATACTTTGATAGATAAAAGATAAAGGCCCAATGTAGATAAGAAACTTTAATGCTATGTGTGTTGCCTCGTAATCAGTCAAAAGAAAAACATTGGTTCTCTCCTCTTAACCCACATCATGGGTTAAAGAGAACACTGCCAGAAGAACTTTACTCTTCTAAAAGTGCATCATTCATTAGGTCCTTTTTCCATAGTTTAAAGTAAAAGAAGCAACTATTCGAAACATATCCCTCATGATAGGTTCTACAACAAATTCTACTGTAAAGGCTACAGTTACACAACAGATTTTAGACTCTCTCGTGAAAGTTATGCAAAATAAAGCATTAGCTAAACAGAAAAGTACCTGTGCAGCTGCTCGTATTTGTGGCCTATGGAGAAATACATCAAATGAAGATTATAGAAATCCAATGGTAGGGGATTGATGAAGAAATTGCTTAGTCAAGTAAGTAAACTCTTTGTCTATCTCATCCGTTCATCTATTTAGTTTTAGGAGGTTTGCTTTATGCGGACTTGGGTAAGGAGAATACTACAAACTCTTAGTATTATCCTCACAATAGTCATAAGAGTAGTCTCCCTGGTGCACTGAATTCTCTCAAAGGTTTTAAATGCTTGCATCCAGCCATCTCTAGAATGTCATATGGTCTCTCTTCAACTGGAATAACAGGAACTGAAAGAAATGCACAATCATGAGGACACTGTAACCTACGAATGATGTGCTGAGATCAAAAACCCAAAATGATGGCAACTGAGAGTGGTGCTAAGGCCCTAAGTTTTGGTCCCACTCTTATCTAAAAGGTCATACTCTGACCAAAAAGGAGGAATTTTTTAAGCAAAATTCTGGGAGGCTATTGTTTTGGACTGAGCTCATGCACTAGGCCCCAGCAGACCAAACCAAACCAAAATGGAGTCATTTGTGTTAAGACTTTAAGGACACACATAGATCCTAGAGCAAACCAGGTTTTGCTTTTTCTCCTACAAATCTCTATAACAAACATTTCTAACAGCATAGGTATCCATCCCCTGAAGTTTCCATTAAATCTTTTAAGCAAATTCATTTCCTCTCACCTAGAGACCATCAAGCTTCAGATAATCATGCAAAAAAGGTTCCAGTCAGTTCTAGGTGAACACATCAACCCTGGCCATCAAGAAGCTACCCTGCCTCCACTAGATAGAGCAGGGTGAGTTCCGTGATCTTCAAGAGGTATAAACTACACCCCAAGCCAGAATGAAGCAGTTTCAGAAGAAAGATCTTTGGTTCTTCTGCCTCCCACAAAATATTTATAGGGGTTACATCACTATTAGGGTAGATGAGGAAGGAAACTAGGGTGGAAAGGTAGGGAACATAGGCCAGTTAACACTTCAGCTATAACAGGGAATATCCTCTCCATAGGGTGTAGGCCAAGTAATTGAGGTTGTTACTTTACTTAATCCTCTCCATTTACATAGGGCATACTTGAAGTAACCAATGGAATCCTCTAGGGGGTATTTAAACTCCCTAAAATTCTGTAACAGGGCTTTTGAACCCCTGTGTTCACGCCCACTCCCACACTGTGGAGTGTACTTTCATTTTTAATGAATCCCTTCATTCTGTCCTTGCTTTGTTTGTACGTTTTGTCCAATTCTTTGTTCAAGATGCCAAGAACCTGGACACCACCAGGGATGATACTATATAATCAGGAAGGAATCTCCAATACCCAGCTTCTCTATATATGTGGTTTGGACCACATATATAGTGCCCCAACTTTTATGGTTTCATCCAGAGGCTTTTGCTCTCAAATCACATAGACCTGAAAATGAAAGGGACTCAGCATTCTCAAGTTTCCCTAGGCCACATACAACAAAGAGGTGGATTTGAATGAGTACAAAGGAATGTCCATTAGGTGTAATGCCTGGAACAAGTCTATAGTGAATAGGCTAAAATGTCCAGCTCCCTATATCTCCCTGGAAGTGGTTTGTCTCCACACTTTTAAATCTTTTGCCTGGGGGTCAGACTTTTGGCTAGCCTATATCTGGGGAGGAGATGGGGCAGATAAACTATTGACTTCCATGAGCCTGAACAGAAGTGTGGGTACCTCCCTGGCCTCATCTCTCAGACAGTGATGGACATAAATCCATGTGTGTAGATCCTTTCTAGAAGAAGTTTGTGCATGCACCAAGAACCCTATATTTATTTTTTCCTTTCTCGTGTTGCCATAAAGAACTACCCAGGACTGGGTAATTTATAAAGGAAAGAGGGTTAATTGACTTACAGTTCTGTATGTCTGGGGAGGCCTCAGGAAACTTACAATCATTGTGGAAGGGGAAGAAAATATGTCCTTCTTCACATGGCAGCAGGAAGGAGAAGTGCCAAGCAAAGGGGGGAAAGCCCCTTATAGAACCAACAGATCTCATAAGAACTTACCATCATGAGAACAGCATGAGGGTAAGCACTCCCATATTCAAATCACGTCCCACTGGGTCCTTCCTATCACATGTGGGGATTATGGGAATTACAATTAAAGGTGAGATTTGGGTTGGGATGCAGTGCCAAACACCCCAACTTTTGCAGCTCCCACCTAAAAGTCTGGCTTTTAAATCACCTAGCACTGAGAATTGACAAGGCTCTCAATTTATGAGACTCCCTAGACCACAAAGAACAAGAAGGTAGTTTATTAAGAGAATGTTAAATAAACTTCAGCTTTTAGTTTCTCCCTGAGGATAGAATGAACCGGAATACTCATCTAATACCCCCAACCTTTACAGCTGCATCTTGAGGAAATGGTTTCTATTTCACCTATCTGAAGGCAATAACAGGACTTGGCACATCCTAATCTACTTGGGGCCATTATGAACACGAACTGTGGTTTGGACAAGCAAGAGGATTTGAGAGGGATCTAGAATCTCTGACTAGGCTGATTGGTGAGATTCATCTTTTTCATAAGGCCAGTCTGACAAGACTAGGTGCAGCAGTTATCTTATCTAATGCCCAATAACTATCACAGAGTCAAAGAAGAAATAAAAAGAATTTAAAACTTTCTTGAGATGAATGAAAACTAAAACACAGCATAACAAAACTTGTGTGCAGCAAAAGCAGTAATAAGAAAAAAAACTTATAACAATAAACATCTACATTAAGAAATAAGAAAGATTTCAAATAAATAACCTAATCAAATACCTCAAGAAATTAGAAAAAGAAAAACTGACTAAAACCAAAGTCAGCAGAATAAAGAATATAACAAAGATCAGAGCAAAAATAAATCAAATAGAAAATCATTAATACTAAGAATTGTTTTTTAGAAATGATAATATCAACAAATCCTTAGCTAGAATAAGAAAAAAAAGAGAAGACTCAAATAAAATACAAATAAAAGAGGCAACATTACAACAAATCCCTTTAAAAAGAGAAGAGCATTAAGGGACTATTATGGACAATTATATGCCAATGAATTGGATAATTTAGAAAAAATGGAAAAATTCCTAGGAATATACAACCTGCTAAGACTTAATCAATTACAAACAAAGAGATTGAAGGCAGTAATCAAAAACCTCCTAAGAAAGAAAAGCTCAGGACCAAATGGCTTCACTAGTGAATACTACCAAACACTTAAGGAAAAATTACATAAATCCCTTTCAAACTCTTTCAAATATCTGCAAAAGGAGGAACACTTCTAAACTCATTCTATGAGACGGGATTTACATAAAATTGAAGCCAGAGAAAGACACCACATAAAAAGAGAAAACTACAGGCCAATATCTTTTATGAATGTAAATAAAAAATCTTCAACAAAATACTAGCAAATTAAATTAAGCAGCATATTAAAAAGATTATATACCAAGAAAAAGTGAAATTTATCCCAGGTATGGAAGAGTGGTTCAACTTATAAGAGGTAATGCGGTAATATATCATAAGATAAGAATTAAGAACAAAATTCACATATTATCATTTCAAATAAATTCAGAAAAAGAATTTGACATAATTCAGCATATTTTATGATAAAGACTCTCCTCAAATTAAGTATAGAAAGAATGTGCCTCAACATAATAAAGGCCATACAGCTAGTGCTC
Source organism: Cebus imitator (assembly GCF_001604975.1). Classification (NCBI taxonomy): domain Eukaryota; kingdom Metazoa; phylum Chordata; class Mammalia; order Primates; family Cebidae; genus Cebus; species Cebus imitator. The sequence continues at coordinate 748,701 of NW_016107895.1, read as the reverse complement.
GACTTATGACCACGATTGCTTCCAACAGACCGGTCGTAACACGATTTGGTCGTAAGTTGAGTAGGCTATATGTACAGTACTGTGAAATGATGTTATAAAAATCTTTAAGTCATATTTTATCATAATTTTCTTCCATTATTGTTATATATCATAATTTTCTTTGTTCATTTTATGCCATTTGTATCATCTCTACACCATTTTGTTTCTTATTTTTACATTCGTCAGGTTTAAGTAAAACACTGCTTTACCAGTAGTAAAGGTTGACCTGAATGCTTATTATGAAAGCATTCTTGTCAAATCTCATTTTTAAAAAGCCACCTTAACTTGTGGTAAAGGCGCAGCCTTGTGTAAAACTGTGGAATATTCACAGATCACTGAAGCACGGTGGTCTACATTTTGAAGTGACAAACCATGGCACATGATGAGTTTTGAAAAGCAGAAGAGTATGAACTATGTTAAGTCTTAGGGTTAAAAAGGACTAGTTGCCAGGTATTTATTTATTATCATTGTAAATAAAAAAGTAAATCATCACAATTTTATGTGACTTTCCATGCGATACAAATATGTAGCATTCATCATAAAAGATGTCATCTGGATATCTTGTTCAAATATAATTTAAACTTAGCATGTTCTAATATTGTTAAAGATATAGGGATGTAAACCACTCACATTTTAGTAAGAAAGGCAAGAAAATGACTAATAATGATATGATATAGCATATATGTTTATTGTCCCACACTGTCGTACGCCCAGCTGGGCAACGTTTGTGCTGCCAGACGTGGAGCAATTGTGGCTAGGGATTGTGGTCCTAAAGTCGAATGGTTGTAAGTTGCATAGGTCGTAAGTCGATCAATACCTGTATATGATAAGCTAATAGCTAAAATGATAATGCTGCTAAAAGCAGAAAGCTTTTCCTCTAAGATCAAGAAGAAGACAAGAATGCTAACTTACACCACTTCTATTCAATGTAATACTAGAAGTTCTAAAGAGAGTAATTAAGAAGAAATAAAAAGTATCCCAATTGGAAAGAAAGAAGTAAAATTCACAGATGATGTGATCTGATATGTAGAATTCCCTAAATGCTCCAAAGATAAGTATTAGAGCTAATAAATAAATTTACTAAAGTCCCTATATACAATTTCAACAGTTAAAAAAAATCAGTTGCATTTCTATACAATATTTATAAACAATCTGAAAGGGAAATTAACAATTCAACTTATGAAAAAGAATATAATGTTTAGGAATAAACTTAATTAAGAAGACATAAGATTTGTATGCTAAAAACTACAAAATATTGCTCAAAGAAATTAAAGAGATTTAAATAAATGAAAAGACACCCTACGTTTATGGATTTTAAACATTTAATATCGTTAAGATGGCAATTCCCCTCAGCACACGGATAATTTTCAAGGATAGACCTTATGATAGGTAACAAAAAAACCTTAAAACATTCAAAAAATTAAAATAATATCAAGCATCTCCTCTGAGCACAATGGAAGCAAACCAGAAATTTATAAAAAGAGGAATTTTGGAAACTATACAAATACATGGAAATTAAATAATATGCTCCAGAATGACCAGTGGGTTAATGAAGAAATTAAGAAATAAATTAAAAATTTTCTTGAAACAAATGATAATGAAAACACAACATACCAAAACCTATGGGCTACAGCAAAAGCAGCACTAAGAGGGAAGTTTATAGCTGTAAGTGCCTAAATCAAAAAAAAAAAAAAGAAGAAAATCTTCAAATAAACAATTTAAGGATGCATCTTAAAGAACTAGAAAAGCAAAAGCAAATGAAACCAAAACTAATAGAAGAAAATAAATAATAAATATCTCCTGCTCAAAGAAATAAGATAGGATACAAACAGATGGAGAAACGTTCCATGTTCTTGGTTAGAAAGAATCAGTATCGTGAAAATGGCCTACTGCCCAAAGTAATTTATAGATTCAATGCTCTCCCCATCAAGCTGTCAATGACCTTCTTCCAGAACTAGAAAAAGCCACCTTAAACTTCATATGGAATGAAAATAGAGCCCGCATAGCTAAGTCAATTCTAAGCAAAAAGAACAAAGCTGGAGGCATCATGCTACCTGACTTGAAACTATACTACAAGGCTACAGTAATCAAAACAGCATGGTCCTGGTACCAAAACAGAAATATATACTAATGAAACAGAACAGAGGCCTCGGAGGCAATGCCACACATCTACAATCATCTGATCTTTGACAAACTTGACAAAAACCAGCAATGGGGAAAGGATTCCCTGTTCACTAAATGGTGTTGGGAAAACTGGCTGGCCATGTGCAGAAAGCTGAAACTGGATCCCTTCCTGACACCTTACACTAAAATTAACTCCAGATGGATTAAAGACTTAAACATAAGACTGAACAGCATAAAAACCCTAGAAGAAAATCTAGGCAAAACCATTCAGGACAGGCATAGGCAAGGACTTCATGACTAAAACACCAAAAGCATTGGCAATAAAAGTCAAAAGAGACAAATGGGACCTAATTAAACTCCAGGGCTTCTGCACAGCAAAAGAAAGAATCATTAGAGTGAACTGGCAACCAATAGAATGGGAAAAAATTTTTGCAATCTACCCATCTGAGAAAGGACTTATATCCAGAATCTACAAAGAACTAAAACAGATTTACAAGAAAAAAACAAACCCATTCAAAAGTGGGCTAAGGGCATGAACAGACACTTTTCAAAAGAAGGCATATATAAGGCCAACAAACATATGAAAAAATGCTCATCATCACTGGTCATTAGAGAAATGCAAATCAAAACTACATTGAGATACCATCTCACACCAGTTAGAATGGCAATCATTAAAAAATCTGGAGACAACAGATGCTGGAGAGGATGTAGAGAAATAGGAACACTTTTACACTGTTGGTGGGAGTGTAAATTAGTTCAACCATTGTGGAAGACAGTATGACGATTCCTTAAGGACCTAGAAATAGAAATTCCATTTGACCCAGCAATCCCATTACTAGGTATATATCCAAGGGATTATAAATCATTCCATTATAAAGAGATATGCACATGTATGTTCACTGCAGCACTGTTTACAATAGCAAAGACTGGGAACCAACCCAACTGCCCATCAATGATAGACTGGACAGGGAAAATGTGGCACATACATGTCATGGAATACTATGCAGCCATGAAAAGTGATGAGTTCATGTCCTTTGTAGGGACATGGATGAACCTGGAAACCATCATTCTCAGCAAATTGACACAAGCACAGAACATCAAACACTGCATGTTCTCACTCATAGGTGGATATTGAACAATGAGAACACATGGACACAGGGAGGGGAGCATCACAATGAGGTCTGTGGGGGGGTGGCTAGGGGAGGGACAGTGGGGAGTAGGGAATTGGGGAGGGATAACATGGGGAGTAATGCCAGCTATAGATGATGCGGATGGAGGCAGCAAACCACATTGCCAAGTATGTACCTATGCAACAATCCTGCATGTTCTTCACATGTACCCCAGAACCTAAAGTGTAATAAAAATATATTATTTTTATATATTTTACATTATATATATAATGTAAAATATTTAAAAAATTATATTTTACATTATATATATATAATGTAAAATATTTAAAAAATTATATTTTACATTATATAATCATATATATAATGTAAAATATAAAAATAATATATTTTTATTACACTTTAGGTGTAATAAAAATATTTTACATGATATATATAATTATATATCATGTAAAATATTTTAAAAATTATATTTTACATTATATAATTATATATATCATGTAAAATATAAAAATAATATATTTTTATTACACTTTAGGTGTAATAAAAATATTTTACATGATATATAATTATATATATCATGTAAAATATAAAAATATATTATATATATTTATATATAATGTAAAATATAAATTATATATATGTTTATATAATTTTATATGTAAAATATAAAATTATATATATAATGTAAAATATAAAAATATATAATTATATATAATTATATATATAATGTAAAATATAATTTTAAAAAGGAAGATTATTCATCATGACCAAGCGGGACTTATCTCCAGAATGCAAGAGATGGTTCAAAGTACACAAATTAATCAATATGATACATTATATCAACAGAATGAATAAAAACAATATAATAATTTCAATTGATGCTGAAAAATAATTTGATAAAATTCAGCATCCCTTCATGATAAAAACCCTCGAAAACTGGGAATAGAAGGAACATACCACGACATAATAAAAGCCACAAATGACAGACTCACAGCTAGTATCATCCTGAATGAGGAAAAACAGAAAGCCTTTCCTCTAAGATCTGGAATATGAGAAGGATGCCCACTGACACCACTGTTATTCAACACAGTATGAAAGTCCTAGCTAAAGTATTCAAATAAGATGTAGATATTAAAGCTTCCAAATTGGGAAAAAAAAAGAAGTCAAACTATCTTTGTTTACAGATGATAGAATCTTATATTTGGAAAAACCTAAAGACTCCACAAGAAAAATTTTAGAACTGATAACCAAATTCAGTAAAGTTATTGGATACAAAATCAGCATTTAAAAATCAGTAGCATTTCTATATGTCAACAGAAAACAATATAAATAAGAAATTTGAAAAGTAATCCCATTTATGACAGACGCACATTAAATTAAATATCTAAGAATTAACCAAAGAAGTGAAATATTTCTATAAGAAAAACTACAAAACACTGATGAAAGAAATTAAGGAGGACACCAAAACATGAAAAGATATTCCATGTTTATAGATTGAAAGAATCAATATTGTTAAAATGTCCACATTACACAAAGCAGTCTATGGGTTCAATGTAATCTTTATCAAAATACCAATGACATTCTTCACAGAAATAGAAAAAACAATCCTAAAATGTAGATGGAACCACAAAAGACCCAGCATAGCAAACGCTATCCTAAGCAAAAAGAATATAACTGGAGAAATCACATTGTCTGACTTCAAATTATACTACAGAGCTATAGTAACCAAAAACATGATATTGGCATAAAAATAGACACATAGGGCAATGAAACGTAATAGAGTACTCAGAAACAAATCCACATACCTACAGTGAACTCATTTTTGACAAAGTTTCCAAGAACATACACTGGGGAAAAGACAGTCTCTTCAACAAATGGTGCTGGGAAAACTGGATATCCATATGCAGAAAAATGAAACATAACCCCTATCTCCCACCATATACAAAAATCAAATCAAAATGGATTAAAGACAAATCTAGTACTACACACTATGAAACTAATGTAAGAAAACATTGGGAAAAATCTCCAGAACACTGGTCTAGGCAAAAAATTCTGGAGCAATCCCCCACAAGCACAGGCAACCAAAACAAAAATGGACAAATGATATCACATCAAGTTAAAAAGCTTCTGCACCACAAAGAAAATAATCAACACAGTAAAGAACAACCCACAGAATAGGAGAAAATATTTGCAAACTACTCATCTGACAAGGGTTTAAAAACTAGAATATATAAGGAGCTCAAACAGCTGTATTTAAAAAAATCTAATAATCTGATCAAAGTATCTGCAAAATATTTTAATAGACATTTCTTAAAAAAAAAAAAAGACCTATAAGTGACAAACAGGCATATGAAAAGGTGCTCAACATCACTGATCATCAGAGAAATGCAAGTTAAAAATTCAATGGAGATATCATCTCACCCAAGTTAAAATGGTTTATATTTAAAATGCCATATATATGTGTGTCCATATATGTAGATATATTTCAATACATAGTATGTATTTATTCAGCTTTAAAAAGGAAGAAAATTCTGACACAGGGTACAACATGGATTAACCTTGAGATCATTATGGTAAATAAAATAACCAGTCACAAAAAAACAAGTACTATAAGATTTCACTTATATGAGATACTCAGAGTAGTCAAATTCATAGAGAGAGAAAGTAGAAAAATGTTCAGAGTTTCATTTTTGCAAGATGAAAAGCATTCTGAAGATAGATGGTGGTTGCACAACAATATGAATGTACTTAATACCACAAAGTTGTGCATTGGAAATGGTTATGATAAGTTTTATGTTACATATATTTTACCACAATTAAAAATAAAATGTTTTAAAGTAAACACAAAAAGACAGGCAATAACAGATGCTGGCAGAGATGTGGACAAAAAGGAACCCTTGTACACTGTTTGTGGGAAGGAAAATCAGTAAAAGCATCATGGAGAACAGTTTATGGGTTCCTGAGAAAATTAAAATTGATCTACCATATGATCCAGCAATTCCACTACTGGGAATATACTCAAAAGAAAGGGAATCAGTATATTGAAGAGATATCTGCACTCCTATGTTTGTTGCAGTATTGATTACAATAGCTAAGATTTGTAAGCAACCTAAGTGCCCATCAATGGATGAATGGATAAAGAAAATATGTAACAGAGTACTATTCAGCCATAAAAAATAATGAGGTCCTGTCATTTGCAATAACATGGATGGAACTGAAGATCATTATGTTAAGTGAAATAAGCTAGGTACAGAAAGACAAACATCACTTGTTCTTCTTATTTGTGGGTATAAAAAATCAAAACAATGGATGCCATGGGCATAGAGAGTAGAAGGATGTTTACTAGAGGCTGGGAAGTGTAGTGGGAAGCGTGAGGGGAGGTGGAAATGGTTAATGAATACGAAAACAATAGTTAGAAATAATAAATAAGACCTACTATTTAATAGCACAACAGGGTGACTATAGTCAATAATAGCTGTACATTCTAAAATAAAGAGTATGATTGGATTGTTTGCAACTCAGTAGATAAATGCTTGAGGGTATGGATGCCCCATTCTTCATGATGTGCTTATTTCACATTACATGCCTGTATCAAAATGTCTCATACGCCCCAAAAATACGTACACCTATTACATACCATCAAAAATTAAAAATACAAAAAATTAAATGGCATTACTACCCAAATCAATCCACAGGTTCAATGTAATTACATGAAAATTCCAAAAATATTTCTTTACAGAAATGGAATGTCCTACCCTAAAGTTTATATGAAATTTCACAATAGCAAAGACCTGGAACCAACCCAAATGCCCATCAATGATAGACTGGACAGGGAAAATGTGGCACATATACACCATGGAATATTATGCAGCCATCAAAAACGATGAGTTTGGGTCCTTTGTAGGGACATGGATGAACCTGGAAACCATCATTCTCAGCAAACTGACAGAAGAGCAGAAGATCAAACACCATATGTTTTTACTCATAGGCGGGTGTTGAACAATAAGAACACATGGACACAGGGAGGGGAGCACTACACACTGGGGTCAGCTGGGGGAAAATAGGGGAGGGATGGTAGGGGGTGGGGAACTGGGGAGAGATAGCAAGGGGAGAGATGCCAGATGTAGGTGATGGGGAGGAAGGCAGCAAATCGCACTGCCATGTGTGTACCTATGCAATAATCTTGCATGTTCTTCACATGTACCCCAAACCCTAAAATGCAATAAAATAAATAAATGGGAAAAAAAAAAGAAAAAAAGAAATTTCAAGAGACCCAGAGTAGCCAAAACAATGTTGAAAAAGAACATAGGAAAATCCACACTTTCTAATTTTGAAATGTATTAGAGCTACAGAAATCAAAATAATATTGTCATATGCACAGACATATAAACCAGTGAAATTGATTAAAAAAATTTAACAGAGGTCTGAAACCATTTAATGGGGAAAAAACAATCTCTTCAATAAATCATGCTGGGAAAACTGGACAACCATATGCAAAAGAATGAAGTTCAACCTTTACATTTTACAAAAATTAACACAAATGAATCAAAGGCCTAAATCTAAGAGCTAAAATGATAAAACCCTTAGGAGAAAATATATGGGCAAGTTTTTATCACCTTGGATTTTGCTATGGTTTTATAAATATGACACCTAAAGCTGAGGCAAAAAAGAAAAAACAGATACTTCACTAAGATGAAGAACTTTTGGGCATCAAAGTAGCAAGAGAGTGAAAAGACCATGTACAGAATGAGAAAAGATATTTGCAAATCATAATCTGATAAGACTTAACATCCAAACTATATAAAAATTTTCAACAACTCAGCAACCATTGAAAAACCCATTTTAAAAATAGGCAAATTATGAGAGTATACATTTTTGGTAAGAAGATATACATATTATTAGTCATTAGGAAAATTCAAATCAAAGACAACTCATTGGAGACACAACTTCATGTTTACTAAATAGCTGTAATTTAAAAATGTAAAGAAAAATAGCAAGTTTTATTGAGGATATGGAGAAAGTAAAATCCTTGTACATTGCTGGCAGGAATGCAAAATGGTGCAGCCACTATGAAAAACAAATTTGGAGGTTTCTCAGAAATTGAAACATAGGATTATTATATGATCTGACATTTTTACTCCTAGGTAGGAGTAAAAAGCCTTCCAAAACAATTGAAAACAGGGATTCAAACAGATACTGTACAACATTTATAGCAGCATCATTCACAATTGCCAGAAGGTGAAAAAATCCATGTGTCCAGCAACAGTAGAATAAGTAAGCAGAATGCAGTACAACCTATGCTCATTGTTCATGATATTTATGGTCTATAGCATAGTCATGAAAACAAAATTAGAAAATACTGAACAACTGTTCCTAGAAAAAATTCAGATTAGGTGTGTGTGAGCTTTTTAGACCACAATATTTCCTTTTTAAAATTTTTTAAATTATACTTTAGGTTATGAAACACATGTGCAGGACGTGCAGGTTAGTTACATAGGTATACACGTGCCATGGAGGTTTGCTGCACCCATCAATTCATCATCTACATTAAGTATTTCTCCTAATGCTATTTCTCCCCAGCCTCTCACTGCCCAACAAGCCCTGGTTTGTGATGGTCCCCTCCATGTGTTCATGTGTTCTCATTGTTCAATTCCCACCTATAGGTGAGAACATTCGGTGTTTTGTTTTCTGTTCCTGTGTTAGTTTGCTGAGAATGATGGTTTCCAGCTTCATCCATGTCCCTGCAAAGGACACAAACTCATCCTACTTTATAGCTGCATAGTATTCCATGGTGTATATGTGTGCCACATTTTCTTTATCCAGTCTATCATTGATGGGCATTTTGGTTGGCTCCAAGTTTTTGCTATTGTGAACAGTGCCACAATAAACATACGTGTGCATGTGTTTTCATAATAGAATGGTTTATAATACTTTGGGTATATACCCAGTAATGGGATTCCTGGGTCAAATGGTACTTCTGGTTCTAGATCCTTGAGAAATCACTATACTGTCTTTCACAATGGCTAAACGAATTTACACTCCCAACAACGGTGCAAAAGCCTTCCTATTTCCCCACATCCTCTCAAGCGTTTGTTGTTTCCTGACTTTTTAATAATTGCCATTCTAACTGACATCAGATGGTATCTCATTGTGGTTTTGATTTACATTTCCCTAATGACCAGTGATGATGGGCTTTTGAGAAGTGTCTGTTTGTATCGTTTCCTCACTTTTTGATGGGGTTGTTTTTTTCTTGTAAATTTGTTTAAGTTCCTTGTAGAATCTGGATATTAGCCCTTTGTCAGATGGATAGATTGCAAAATTTTCTCCCTTTGTGTAGGTTGCCTGTTCACTCTGATAACAGTTTCTTTTGCTGTGTAGAACCTCTTTAGATTGATTAGATCCCATTTGTCAATTTTGGATTTTGTTGCCATTGCGTTTGGTGTTTTAGTCATGAATTCTTTGACCATGCCTCTGTCGTGAATGGTATTGCCTAGATTTCTTCTAGGCTTTTTATGGTTTTAGGCCTTACATTGAAGTCTTTAACCCATCTTGAGTTAATTTTTGTATAAGGTGTGAGAAAGGGGTCCAGTTTCAGTTGTCTGCATATGTCTAGCCAGTTTCCCCAACACCATTTATTAAATAGGGAATTCTTTTCATATTGCTTGGTTTTGTCAGGTTTACCAAAGATCAGATGGTTATAGATGTGTGACATTATTTCTGAGGCCTCTGTTCTGTTCGATTGGTCTATATATCTGTTTGGGTTACTGTAGTCTTGTAGCATAGTTTGAAGTCAGGTAGCATGATGCTTCCAGCTTTGTTCTTTTGGCTTAGGATTGTCTTGGCCATATGACTCTTTTTTGATTCTATACGAAATTTAAAGTAGCTTTTTCCAAATCTTTGAAGAAAGTCAATGGTAGCTTGATGGGGATAGCATTGAATCTATAAAGTACTTTGGGCCGTATGGACGTTTTCACGATATTAATTCTTCCTATACAAGAGCATGGAATGTTTTTCCATTTGTTTGTGTTCTCTCTTATTTTCTTGAGCAGTGGTTTGTAGTTCTCCCTCAAGAGGTCATTCACATCCCTTGTAAGTTGTTCTTTTATGCATTTTATTCTCTTTGTAGCAATTGTGAATAGGAGTTCACTCATGATTTGGCTCTCTATTATTGGTGTATAGGAATACTTGTGATTTTTGCACATTGATTTTGTATCCTGAGACTTTGCTGAAGTTGCTTATCAGGTTAAAGAGATTTTGGGCTGAGACAATGGGCTTTTCTAAGTATACAATCATGTCATCTGCAAACAGAGGCAATTTGACTTACTCTCTTCCTATTTCAGTATATTTATTTCTTTCTCTTGCCCAATTGCTCTGGCCAGAACTTCCAATACTAAGTTGAATAAAAGTGGTGAAAGAGGGCATCCTTGTCTTGTGCTGGTTTTCAAAGAGAATACGTCCAGCTTTTGCTCCTTCAGTATAATATTGGCTGTGTGTTTGTCATAAATAGCTCTTGTTCTTCTAAGATATGTTCCATCAATAAGATTATTGAGAGTTTTTAGCATGAAGGGGTGTGGAATTTTATTGAAGGCCTTCTCTGCATTTATTGAGATAATCATACGGTTTTTGTCATTGGTTCTGTTTATGTGATGGATTATGTTTATTTGCATGTGTTAAACCAGCCTTGCATCCCAGAAATGAAGCCGACGTGATCATGGTGGATAAGCTTTTTGATGTGCTGCTGGATTCAGTTTGCCAGTATTTTATTAAGGATTTTCACATCCATGTTCATCAGGAATAATAGCCTGAAATTTTCTTTTTTTCTTATGTCTCTGCCAGGTTTTTGTATCAGGATGATGCTGGCCTCATAAAATGATTTAGGGAGGACTCCCTCTTTTTCTATTGTTTGGAATAGTTTCTGAAGAAATGAAACCAGCTCCTCTTTATACCTCTGGTAGAATTCAGCTATGAATCTGTCTGGTTCTGGGTTTTTTTGGTTGGTAGGCTATTAATTATTGCCTCAATTTCAGAACTTGTTATTGGTCTATTCAGGGATTTGACATCTTCCTGGTTTAGTCTTGAGAGGGTGCATGTGTCCAGGAAATTGTACATTTCTCCTAGATTTTCTTTCTTTTCTTTTTTTTTTTTTTTT
>NW_016107895.1:728438-737163 GCF_001604975.1 Cebus imitator | reverse complement strand
CTCCTGGGTTCAGGCAATTCTCCTGTCTCAGCCTCCTGAGTAGCTGGGATTACAGGCATGCACCACCATGCCCAGCTAATTTTTTGTATTTTTAGTAGAGACGGGGTTTCAATCTTTTAGATTTTCTAGTTCACTTGTGTAGAGATGTTTATGGTATTCTTTGATGGTAGTTTGTATTTCTGTGGGATCAGTGGTGATATCCCCTTTATCATTTTTTATTGTATCTATTTGATTCTTCTCTCTTTTATTCTTTATTAGTCTGGCTAGAGGTCTATTTTGTTAATCTTTTCAAAGAACCAGTTCCTGAATTCACTGCTTTTTTTGAAGATTTTTTTCATGTCTCTCTACCTCCTTCAGTTTTGCTCTGATCTTAGTTATTTCTTGTCTTCTGCTAGCTTTTGAATTTGTTTGCTCTTGCTTCTCCAATTCTTTAATCTTGATATTAGGGTGTCCATTTTAGATCTTTCCTGCTTTCTTCTGTGGGCATTTGGTGCTATAAATTTCCCTCCAAACCCTGCCTTGGCTGTGTTCCAGAGATTCTGGTACATTTTGTCTTTGTTCTCATTGGTTTCAAAAAACTTATTTATTTCTGCTTTAATTTCATTATTTACCCAGTTGTCATTCAGGAGCTGATTGTTCAGTTTCCATGTAGTTGTGCAATTTTGAGTGAGTTTCTTAATCCTGAGTTCTAATTGGATTGCACTTTGGTCTGAGAGACTCTTTGCTATGATTTCTGTTCCTTTGCATTTGCTGATAAGTGTTTTACTTCCAATTATGTGATCAATTTTAGAATAAGTGCAATGTGGTGTTAAGAAGAATGTATATTCTGTTTATTTTGGGTGGAGAGTTCTGTAGATCTCTATTAGGTCCACTTTGTCCAGAGCTGAGTTCCAATACTGGATATCCTTTTCAATTTTCTGTCTCATTGTTATGTATAATATTGACAGTGGGGTGTTAAAGTCATCCACGATTATTGTGTGGGAGTCTAAGTTTCTTTGTGTCTCTAAGAACTTGCTTTATAAATCTGGGTGCTCCTATATTGGAATGCCCTTTTTTGTCTTTTTTGATCTTTGTTGGTTTAAAGTCTGTTTTAATAGAGACTAGGATTGCAACCCCTGCTTTTTTTTCTTTCTTTCTTGAATACAGCACACCAATGAGTCTTGACTCTTTATCCAACTTGCCAGTCTGTGTCTTTTAATTGGGGCATTTAGCCCATTTACATTTTAGGTTAATATATTTATGTGTGACTTTGATCCTGTCATTATGATGCTAGCTGGTTATTTTGCCCACTAGTTGATGCAGTTTCTTCATAGTTTTGATGGTCTTTACAATTTGGTATGTTTTTGCAGTGGCTAGCACTGGTTTTTCCTTTCTATATTTAGTGCTTCCTTTAGGAGCTCTTGTAAGGCAGGCCTGGTGGTGACAAAATCCCTTAGCATTTGTTTGTCTGTAAAGGATGTTATTCTTTTCGCTTATAAAGCTTAGTTTAACTGGATATTCATTTCTTTAAGAATGTTCAATATTGGCACCCATTCTCTTCTGGCTTGTAGGGTTTCTGCAGAGATCGCCTGTTAGTCTGATAGACTTTCCTTTGTGGGTAATTTGACCTTTCTCTCTGTCTGCCCTTAACAATTTTTCCTTTATTTCAACCTTTGTGAATTTGATGATTATGTGTCTTGGGGTTGTTCTTCTCGAGGAGCATCTTTGTGATGTTCCCTGTATTTCCTGAATTTGAATGTTGGCCTGTCTTGCTAGGCTGGGGAAGTTCTCCTGGATAATATCCTGAAGAGTGTTTTCCAACTTGGTTTCATTCTTCCCTTCACTTTCAGGTACACCAATCAAACGTAGGTTTGGTCTTTTCACATAGTCCCATTTTCTTGGAGGCTTTGTTTATTCTTTTTCATTCTTTTTTCTCTAATCTTGTCTTCACACTTTATTTCATTAAGGTGATCTTCAATCTCTGATATCCTTTCTTCCATTTGATTGATTCAGCTATTGATAATTGTGTATGCTTTATGAAGTTCTCGTGCTGTGTTTTTCAGCTCCATCAAGTAATTTATGTTCTTCTCTAAACTGATTATTCTAGTTAGCAATTCTTCTAACCTTTTTTCAAGGTTCTTAGCTACCTTGCATTGGCATAGAACATGCTCCTTTACCTCAAAGGAGTTTGTTAATACTCACCTTCTGAAGCCTATTTCTGTCAATTTGTCAAACTCATTCTCCATCCAGTTTTGTGCCCTTGCTGGTGAGGAGTTGTGATCCTTTAGAGAAGAGGCATTCTGGTTTCTGGAATTTTCAGCCTTTTTGCACTGTTTTTTCCTCATCTTCATGGATTTATCCACCTTTAGTCTTTGATGTTGGTTACCTTTGGATGGGGTTTTTGTGTGGACATTTCTTTTGTTAAATTTGCTATTCCTTTCTGTTTGTTAGTTTTCCTTCCAACTGCCACCCCCCCGCTCGCCCCGCTGCAGGTCTGCTCGAGTTTGCTGGAGGTCCACTCCAGGCCTTTGCCTGGGTATCACCAGTGGAGACTGCAGAACAGCAAAGATTGCTGCCTATTACTTTCTCTGGAAGCTTTGTCCCAGAGGGGCACATGCCAGATGCCAGTTGGAGCTCTCCTGTATGAGGTGTCTCTCCCTGCTGGGAGGTGTCTCCCAGTCAAGAGGCATGGGGGTCAGGGACCCACTTGAGGAGGCGCTCTGTCTTTTAGCAAAGCTCAAATGCTGAGATCACAATTTTTCTATAATCTCATAATACATAACCTTGTTTTATGTGTATTTCTTATTTAATATATATTGTTGATTTATGACTATTAAACTCACAGCCAATAGCACTGTAACTCATACCTGAACAAAGCTTATAATATACATTACTTTTTCTGGAAGGCACATTACAGCCTTCTTATACTTAGAAATAGTATGCTTATGGGCCATTCTAAACAGCAAAATCACCCAAAAAAAGTAGAAAAATACAAAAACCATGGCATGAAGTAGATTGCAAAGAGAACATGTTTAAAATACGAGAAGTGAAACAAAAATGCTATTACTTTGTTCAACTTTAACTAGGAATATGTGCATAAAGAGACTCAAATTTTTTTCTGCTCTTAAAGGAAATAAAATTGCTCTGTGAATGACTGCATAAGTGTTGATTCTGATTTTGATTGATTGATTTTCAGATTGCAAATTTAGGGGTGATTTAAAGTACATGGGAGAATGTGCCTAGATTATATGCAAATAATACGCCATTTTATGTAAGGGACTTGGGCATCTGTGGATTTTGGTATCCACAGGGGTCCTGAAATCCCTTGCAGATACCAAGGGAAAAAAATGTATTCAGGTTGTGGCTTGGCTGGTATGGAGGATCCAAGACACATCACTCACATTCCTGGTTCCTTGACAAGAACAGCTCAATGGCACTCCTCCTCCTCCTCCCTTATGGAGTCTCAGAGCTTCTCCACATGGTCCTTTAAGCAGGATTTTGAGACATGGTGGTTCAGACCTCCATGAAACTAAGGAAGAAGCTGCCAGTACTCTTACCAGCTAGGCCCAGAACTGGCACAGCATCAATTCCACCATACTCCATTAGCCAGAGAAGGGACTAGTCAGCCCAGATTCAAATGTAGGGGAAATAAACGCCAATACTTGATGGAATAAATGTCACAGAATTTGAAGTCATCCTTAATCTACCACAAATGCTTAACCAAAATGCTACAAAGTTATCTATTCCAGTCCTGAACATCTCCTGCCCCACACTGTTTATTCTCACACAGTCAATTCTGCTCCTGCAATGGTGGCTTTATACTCTAGGATATTTTTACTAATAGAAATGAAGTATATGACATAAAACTCAGGCCTTAAGATCTTTTTTGGAATCTTTGATGAATAGGTGGAATGGACAGAGTTTGTTGCTTCAAGGGCTCCAAGAAGTTCTATCTCTTTAGCGATGAAGATTTCGGTCAGCTTTTGAGTACAGTATTTCTTCATTGTATTCTTGGGGAAAATTGTTAAGCTATATGCAGAGACTACACACTTAAGTTTCAACTGTACTGTTTAATAAATTAGGTATATCTTTAGTTGGACTATGAGGAATATTTTAATATGGATTTTTATTTGATTGTCTCAGAAAACTCTTTAAAAATTCTAAGTAGGTCTTTTTGTCCAAATATTTGCTTTTTATCCAAATATTTACTTCCAGGAAATTGGAAGAGCAACACCATGCCAAGGAGAATATATAGATCTCATAATTTCTTCACTTCATACTAAAGACTGTAAAAAGAAAATTAATGTGCAGGTTAAGTGTTCTGTTTTTTAAGTATAAATAATATTTGTGTCTGAGCAAGGACTCTATTTCTGAAGCTTTGTATAACAAAAGGGTGAGTAAAAAATTTTGCTGTACTATGTGTGAACTGAGGTAATATTATCACTGAAACATTACTTGTGATTGGAGAAATAAGCATGGACCTTTTTGTTTAGTTTTCATTTCTTTTGTTTTTATTAGGAGACACTAAGAGATACTGCATTCAGGCAATATAACTTTGGTGCCTAGGGAACAGACATTCTCCCTATCTCCACAAAGAGCCAAGCACCCTCTAATGTCGCAAAGATAAGTAACTTAGAGAAAGAACACCCTATGCATACATACTGAAAATTTTCTGAAGGATAACCCTAATGCAAGCTACAGTGAGGCTCCACCAAACTGCTTCAAGAGCAGTGGATACTGGCTGAAGGAATATGAGAAAAATATCATAGCAGTTGCAATGTGGTAATTATAGTGGGCAGCAGCCTTGTGAACACATTTACTGCAAGTGAAAAATTCCAGGTATATGGAAAAGGGAAGGGTTGCTAAGTTCAAGATATCAGATAAATGAAATTTCAAGCTATGATAATTTGAACATCAAATGTTAGGGTGTCTGGGAAGTATTTCTTAAACCAGACTCAAAAAGTATAAACCATAAAAGAAGATTAATAAATAAGAACACATTAAATTAAAAAATTCTGATGATCAAAAGTCACCATAAGAAAAGCAAAAAGATAAGCCACAGTTTAGAGAAAGGTATCCTTAACATATATAACACATTTATTGGTACCAAGATTACATTAGCAATAAAAATAAATAAATTTAAAGTACCGTCCAATAGAAAAATGGACAAAAGACACAAAAATGCATTTCACGAATAAGAAAATAAGAACAAGAATCAGGGGAAGATGGCCGACTAGGAACAGCTCAGGATTGCAGCTCCCAGTGAAAGTGCAGAGGATGAGTGGATGCTGCATTTCCAGATGGATTTTTATTGCCCACAGACCAGGAGATTCCCAGGCAGAGGAGACCCACGGGTCGCCAGCATGGCTGTTTCGGCCGGCACGGCTGTTTCCGCTGGCGCGGCTGCTTTGCCCGCGCTCTGGTGCGGCAGTTCTCTGTACAAAAGACACTGGTCTGGGTGCCCTCTTAGCTGGCGATTGGAGCCCTGAGACAGCAGAGTTGCCCATTCATCTGAAATAGCGAGCCAGGCCAGGAGATTCCTAGGCAAAAAAAACCGCCAGGAATCTCAGCGCCGCTGTTTCAGCTGGCTCAGTAAGTCATGGCATGAGAGATCCCGGCGCCTTTTCAAAAGGCAACTGGAACACTGGGAGACAGTCGACCATTCAACAACAACAAAAAAAGACTTTGAGTCAGGGAGCCAGGTGATCAGGCTCGGCTGGTCCCACGCTCCCCCCCCCCCAAAAAAAAAAACCGTAATTGAAAACGCTCTGGGTTGAGAGTTTCACAGCAAGCACAGCTGAACCCGGGATGATCCGGCTCTGTGGGGGAGGGGTGTCTGCCATTACTGAGACACTCCACCACTACAGAGGCAGTCTGACCATCGCTGAGGCAGCCCGCCATTGCCGAGGCAACCCGCTGTTGCCGAGGCAGCCTGCCACTACAGAGAGAGTCCGCGATAACAGAGGCGTGTCACCATTACCAAGGCAGTTCTAACTACACCCATATAAACAGGAGTGCAGGGAAGATCACACGGCAGCTGGGCAGAGCCCACAGCAGCTCAGCAAAGCCTCTGCAGGCAGACAGTGACTAGGCTGCCTCCTCGCTGGGCAAGACAGCCCTGAAAGAAAAAAAAATGGCAGCAGCATGACGGAAACTCATAAATAAAGTCCTAACTCTCTGGGACAGAGCACCTGGGGGAAAAAAAATGGGGGAGTTTATGAGTTCTGCTGCAGCAGACCTAAAAGTACCTGCCCAGCAACTCTGAATGAACAACGGAGCTCACAGCTCAGGACTTGAGCTCCAATAAAGGACAGACTGTCTCCTCAAGCAGCTCCCTGACCCCCGTATATCCAAAGAGTCACCTCGTAAAGGAGACAACAGACTGACATTTAGCAGGTATCCTTCTGGGACAAAGATAGCAGAAGAGGAAACTGGTAGCAACCCTTACTGTTCTGCAGCTGCTGCAGGTGATCCCCAGGCAAGCAGGGCCTGGAGTGAAGACTGTTAGAAGGAAAGCTAAGAAAAAGAAGTAACTTCAGCATCCACAAACTAGAAGTTCACTCAGAGACCCACTCTGAAAGTCAGTAACTACAAAGACAACAGGTGGATAAACCCACAAAGATGGGAAGAAACCAGCATAAAAAGGATGAAGACACCCGAAACCAGAACATCTCTCCTCCTACCATGGTTCACAACTCCTCACCAGCAAGGGAACGAGGCTGGATGGAGAAGGAGTGTGATGAAATGACAGAATCAGACGTCAGAAGGTGGGTAATAAGAAACTTCCGTGAGCTAAAAGAACACGTTCTAACCCAATGCAAAGAAACTAAGAATCTTGAGAAAAGATTTGACGAAATGCTAACGAGAATAGACAACATAGAGAGGAATATAAGTGAATTGATGGAGCTGAAAAACACAACACGAGAACTTTGCAAAGCATGCACAAGTTTCAACAGCCGAATTGACCAATTGATATCAATTCAAATTGATATCAGAGGTCAAAGATCAACTCAATGAAATAAAACGAGAAGGCATGATTAGAAAAAAAAGAGTAATAAGGAATAAACAAAGTCTCCAAGAAATGTGGAACTATGTGAAAAGACCTAATGTACGTCTGATAGGTGTACCTGAATGTGACGAAGAAAATGAATCCAAGCTGGAAAATACTCTCCAGGATATTATCCAGGTAAACTTCCCCAATGTAGCAAGGCAGGCCAATATTCAGGTCCAGGAAATACAGAGAACATCACAAAGATATTCCTCAAGAAGAGCAACCCCAAGGCGCATAATCGTCAGATTCACCAGGGTTGAAATGAAGGAGAAAATGCTAAGAGCAGACAGAGAGAAAGGTCGGCTTACCCACAAAGGGAAGCCTATCAGACTCACAGCAGATCTCTCAGCAGAAACCCTACAAGCCAGAAGAGAGTGGGGGCCAATATTCAACATCTTTAAAGAAAAGGACTTCCAACCCAGAATCTCCTATCCAGCCAAACTAAGCTTCATAAGTGAAGGAAAAATAAATCCTTTGCGAACAAGCAAGTACTCAGAGATTTCGTCACCACCAGACCCGCTTTACAAGAGCTCCTGAAAGAGGCTCTACACATAAAGGAACGACCAGTACCAGCCACTCCAAAAACATACCAAATGGTAAAGAGCATCAACACAATCAAGAATCTGCATCAACTAATGAACAAAACAGCCAGCTAGCATCAAAATGGCAGTATCAAATTCACACATAACAATATTATCCCTAAATGTAAATGGACTAAATGCCCCAATCAAAAGACACTGACTGGCAAATTGGATAAAAAGCCAAAACCCATCAGTGTGCTGTATCCAGGAAACCCGTCTCACATACAAGGATACACAAAGTCTCAAA
This sequence comes from Cebus imitator, assembly GCF_001604975.1. Taxonomy (NCBI): domain Eukaryota; kingdom Metazoa; phylum Chordata; class Mammalia; order Primates; family Cebidae; genus Cebus; species Cebus imitator. The sequence goes on along the minus strand of NW_016107895.1, from coordinate 729,305 downwards.
ATAAAGGGATGGAGGAAGATTTACCAAGCAAATGGAGAGCAAAAAAAAGCAGGAGTTGCAATTCTCATCTCTGATAAAATAGACTTTAAAGCAACAAAGATCAAAAGAGACAAAGAAGGACATTACATAATGGTAAAAGGATCAATGCAACAAGAAGAGCTAACGATCCTAAATATATATGCACTCAATACAGGAGCACCCAGATACATAAGGCAAGCTCTTAATGACTTACAAAGAGACTTAGACTCTCACACAATAATAGTGGGAGACTTTAACACCCCATTGTCAGTATTAGACAGATCAACCAGAGAGAAAATTAACAAGGATATCCAGGACCTGAACTCAGACCTGGAACAAGCAAACCTAATAGACATTTACAGAACTCTCCACCCCAAATCCACAGAATATACATTCTTCTCAGCACCACATCACACGTACTCTAAAATTGACCACATAACTGGAAATAAATCACTCCTCAGCAACTGCAAAAGAACAGAAATTATAACAAACAATCTCTCAGACCACAGTGCAATCGAGTTAGAACTCAGAATGCAGAAACTAACTCAGAACCACACAGTTTCATGGAAACTGAACAACTGGCTTTTGAATGTTGACTGGATAAACAGTCAACTCATCTGACAAAGGGCTGTTATCCAGTATTTACAAAGAACTAAAACAGATCTACAAGAAAAAAACAAACAAGCCCATTCGAAAGTGGGCAAAGGATATGAACAAACACTTTACAAACAAAGACATACATGAGGCCAACAAACATATGAAAAAATGCTCATCATCACTGGTCATTAGAGAAATGCAAATCAAAACTACATTGAGATACCATCTCACGCCAGTTAGAATGGCGATCAT
>NW_016107895.1:714027-727588 GCF_001604975.1 Cebus imitator | reverse complement strand
AAAAAAAAGAGGCTTAATGAATTCCCATGTGACTGGTGAGGTCTCACAATCATGTCAGAAGGTAAAAGGCAAATCTGATAAGGCAGCAGACAAAACAGGAGAATGAGAGCCAAACGAAAGGGGTTTCCCCTTATAAAACCATCAAATCTTATGAGACTTATTCACTACCACAAGAACAGTACAGGGGAAACTGCCCCATGATTCAGTTATCTCCAGCTAGGTCCCTTCCACATTATGAGGGAATTATGGGAGCTGCAATTCAAGATGAGATTTGGATGGGGGCACAGCCAAACCATATCACAGAGTAACATTTTAAATATTTATTGACAGAGAAATGAACAAATTATAATATAGTCATATAATAAATTATTATAGAACAATAAAAATGAATGAAGAGGAAGACAAATTTCAAGAGGTTAGTAAAATGGCAGATAGGAAGCAGAACTAAATTATAGCTCCCATTTGGACAGACAGAGCAGCATGTGGAGACTCACATTGTAAACTTTTGCTCCAAGAACTACCACAGGAACAAACCAGGAAAGCTGAGAGAATCCACAGAACCTTTGAAGGAAGTGAATTGCTCCTGCAGGCCCTGGGAGACAGCCCAAAAATTGTGAGCTCCCAAAGTGTGACAATGTGAAATGGGGATCATCTGCCCCTAAACACACATCCTCACTGGGGAACCTGAAGTTCCAGATTATGGAGAAGGATTTTACCTTACCTGGAACAGAAACTATTTTAGAGAGCTGAGCAAAATACAGATGTAGAAGAGGATGTGAAAGAGCCCTATGGGCTCTCTTGATCAGTAGGAAAGCAATTTCTGACTTTCCCTCACAGAGGTCTTTGGGAGGGCTGCCAGAAGAACTGGGAAAAGATCAGAGGGAGAAGGAAACTTCCAGCTGAGCTTTGTAACAATTTCAACTTAACACAAAGTTTCCTGGACGGAACTTGAGGGAGGGGGTGAATCTGGAGTGCAGACACAGCACAGAAGCTGCAGACAGGTGTGGGGTAGGGGAAGAGGCACGAAACCTGAAAGCCCTGTTTACTCTGCCAGGGAGGCTGGTAGAGTGAGGTAAGTTCTCAGCCCTGCTCATCCACTGTCTGGAAACAAACTTGGTGCTGTTGGAGGGGACATAATAGGAGTCAGACCGGCCTTTTGGGGTGTGTGGGAGCTGAGCAAGTCCTGTAACTGCTGAAGTATTTTAGTTTAATTAAGTCTCATCTATTTACCTTTGTTTTTGTTGCATTTGCTTTTGAGTTCTTGGTCATGAAATCTTCACCTAAGCCAATGTCTAGAAGGGTGTTTTATTTGTTGTTGTTGTTGTTGTTGTTTTATCTTCACTTTGTGGAAGATAAGATGACTGTTAAGTATTTGGCTTTATTTCTGGGTTCTCTATTCTGTTCCATTGGTCTATGTGCCTATTTTTATACCAGTGCCATGTTGTTTTGTAGGCTATGGCCTTATGGTATAGTTTGAAAAAGTCACAGGTGGCACAAACAAATGGAAACTCATCCCATGCTGATGGATGGGTAGAATCAATATCATGAAAATGACCATACTGCCAAAAGCAATCTACAAATTCAATACAATTCTCATCAAAATATCACCATCATTCTTCACAGAACTAAAAAAAAAATCCTAAAATGTATATGGTACCAAAAAAAGAGCCTGCATAGCCAAAGCAAGACTAAGAAAAAAAAAATCTGGAGGCATCACATTACCCAAATTCAAATTATACTATAAGGCCATAGTCACCAAAACAGCATGGTACTAGTATAAACATAGGCACATAGACCAATGGAACAGAATAGAGAACCCAGAAATAAACCTAAATACTTGCAGCCAACTGACCTTTGACAAAGCAAACAAAAACATAAAGTGGAGAACAAACACCCTATTTAACAAATGGTGCTGGGATAACTGGTGAGCCACATGTAGCAGAATGAAACTGAATCCTCATCTCTCCGCTTATACAAAAATCAACTCAAGATGGATAAACTGCTTAAATCTAAGACCTGAACCAATAAAAATTCTAGAAGAGAACATCAAAAAACCCTTCTAGACATTGGCTTAGGCAAAGACTTCATGAACAAGAACTCAAAAGCAAATGCAACAAAAACAAAGATAAATAGATGTGATGTAATTAAACTAAAAAGCTTCTGCACAACAAAAGAAATAATCAGCAGAGTCAACGAACAACCCAACAGTAGGAGAAAATCTTCCCAATCTATATATTCAACAAAGGCCTAATATCCAGAATCTACAAAGTCAAACAAATCAACTAGAAAAAAAAAAAAAAAAAATCCCATCAAAATGTGGGCTAAGGGCATGAATAGACAATTCTCAAAAGAACATATACAAATGGCCAACAAGCATATGAAAAACTGCCCAATATCACTAATTAGGGAAATGCAAATGAAAATCACAATGTGATACCACCTCACTCTTGCAAGAATAGCCATAATGAAAAAATCTGGATGTTGGCATGGATGTGGTGAAAAGGGAACACTTTTTCCTGTTGGTGGCAATGTTAACTAGCACAACCACTATGGAAAACAGTGTAGAGATTGCTTAAAGAACTAAAAGTAGATCTACCATTTGATACAACAATCTAACTACTAGGTATTTACCCAGAGGAAAGAAGACATTATATGAAAAAGATACTTGCACACGCATGTTTACAGCAGCACAATTTGCAATTGCAAAAATATGAACCAGTCCAAATGTCCATCAATCAACTAGTAGATACAAAAAATGTGGCATATTTATACACCATGGAATATTACTCAGCCATTAAAAGGAACAAAATAATGGCTTCCACAGAAACCTGGATGGAATTGGAAATTATTATTCTAAGTGAAGTAATTCAGAAATGGAAAACCATACATTGTATGTTCTCACTCATAACTGGGAGCTGAGTTATGAGGATGCAAAGGCAGAAAAATGATACAATAGATGTTTGGGATTCAGGGGAAAGGATGGGAGGGTCAGGGATAAAAGACTACACATTGGGTACAAGGTAAACTGCTTCGGTTATGGGTGCACCAAAATCTCAGAAATCACCACTAAAGAACTTATTCATGTAACCAAGCAACACCTGTTCCCCAAAAAAACCTACTGAAATAAAAAAATTTTAAGTTAGAAAGATCTCAAATTGACAATCTAACATTGCATTTTAAAAACCTAGAGAAACAAGAGAAAACTAACCCCAAATCTAGCAGTACAAGATATAGCCAAAATCAGAGATGAACTGAATGAAATTGACATGTAAAACAAATTCAAGCGATAAAGGAAACCAGGAGTTTTTTCATTCAAAAGGATAACTAGAATAATAAGGAAAAATGAGAAAAGATTGAAATAAACACATTCAGAAATGAGAAAGAGGACATTACTACCAAACCTAAAGAAATAAAAGAAACCCTTCTAGACTATTATAAATATAAACACCTGTATGCAAATAAACTAGAAAACATAGAAAAAATAGGTAAATTTCTGGACATATACAATGTCCAAAGATTGAACCAGGGAGATGTAGAATCCCTGAAGAAACTAATAATGAGTTCTGAAATTGAATCAGTAATTAAAAACCTACCAACCAAAAAAAAGCCCAGAACCAGATAGATTCACAGCCAAACTCTACCAGATGTACAAAAAAGAACTGATACAATTTCAACAGAAACCATTTTAAAAAATGAAGAAGAAGGCTCTCCCTAACTCATTCTGTGAGGCCAGCATCATCCTGACACCAAAGCCTGGCAGAGACACAAGGAAAAAAAAATCTTCTAGCCAATATCGTTTATGAACATCAATGCAAAAATCCTCAACAAAATACTAACAAACCAAATCTAGCAGCACATCAAAAAGCCAATCCAGCACAATCAATTAGGCTTTATCCCTGGTATGTAAGGTCATTCGACATAAACAAATCAATAAATAGGATTAACCACATAAACAGAACTAAATTCAAAACTTCATGATTATCTCAATAGACATTGAAAATGCTTTTGTAAAATTCAACGTCCCTTCATGTGAAATAACCTCAAAAAACTAGGCATCGAAGGAACGTACCTCAAAATAATATCTATGACAAACCCACAACAAACATTATATTGACTGGACAAAAATTAGAAGTACTCCCCCTGAAAGCCTGAACCAAACAAGGATGCTCATTCTCACCACTCTTACTTAACATAGCACTGGAAGTCCTGGCCAGAGCAATCAGGCAAGAGAAAGAAATAAAAGGCACCCAAATCAGAAAGGAGAAAGTCAAACTATCACTGTTTGCGGATGATATGATTCTATACCTAGAAAAATCCCATAGTCTCTGCCCAAAACCTCCTTGATCTGATAAACAATTTATCATAGTTTCAGGATACAAAATCAATGTACAAGAATCAGCAGCATTCCTATACAACAACAATGTCCAAGCTGAGAGATAAATCTAAAGTAAAATTCCATTGATGATAGCGACAAAAAGAATAAAATACCTAGGAATTCAGCTAACAAAAGAGACGAAAGATCTCTACAACGAGAATCACAAAAGAATGCTCAAAGACAGAAATGAAGCCAATAAATGGGAAAATATTCCATGCTTATGGATAGAAAGAACCAATATTGTTTAAATGGCCACACTGCCCAAAGTACAAATTCAATGCTATTTCTATCAAACTACCAATGGCATTCTTTGTAGAACTAGAAGAAAACTATTTTACAATTCATATGAAACCAAAAAAGAGCCCAAATAGCCAGGGCAACCCTAAGCAAAAAGAACAAAGCTAGAGGCATCACATTACCTGACTTCAAAACTATACTACAAGGCTAAAGTAACCAAAACAGCATGGTACTGGTACAAAAACAGGCACATAGATCAGTGGAACAGAATAGAAAACCCAGAGATAATGCTGCATACCTACAGCCATCCAATCTTCAACAAAGCTGACAAAAACAATCAATATGAAAAGGACTCCCTATTCACTAAGTTGTGCTGGGATAACTGGCTTGCAATATGTAGAAGATTGAAACTGGACCCCTTTCTTACAAAATATACAAAAATCCCTTGAAAACTCAAGATGGGTTAAAGACTTAAATGTACAATCTCAAACTATAAAAAATGGATGGTAACCTACACAGTACCATTCTGGATGTGGCAAATATTTCATGAAGAAGACACCAAAGTAATTGCAACAAAATCAAAAATTGACAAACGGAACCTAACTAAACTAAATAGCCTCTGCACAGCAAAAGAAACAACCAAGAGTAAACAGACAACCTACAAAATCAGAGAAATTATTTGCAAACTATGCATCTGACAAAGGTCTAACATCCAAAACCTATATGAAACATAAACAAATCTACAAGCAAAAAAAAATCTCATTAAAAAGTAGGCAAAGAATATTAACAGACACTTCAAAAGAAGACATACACATGGCCAGCAAGCATATGAAAAAATGCTCAACATCAATAATCGTTAGAGAAATTCAAATCAAAACCACAATGAGATACCATCTCCCAACAGTGGGAATGACTATTAATAAGTCAAGAGATACAGCCTGATAAACATGGTAAAACCCCATCTCCACAAAAAATACAATAATTAGCTGGGTGTGGTAACAGTTGTCTGTAATCTCAGTTACTTGGGAGGTGAGGTAGGAGAGTCACCTGAACCTGGGAGGCAGAAGTTGCAGTAAGCTGAGATTGCACCACTGCACTCCAGCCTGGGCGACAGAGTGAGAATCCATAAAAAAAAAATAAAAAAAAAAGTCAAAAAATAAAAGATGCTGGCAAGGTTGTGGAGAACAGGGAATGCTTACACACTGCTGGTGGGAATGTAAATTAGCTCAGCCTTTGTGAAAAGCAATGTGGTGATTCCTCAAAGAACTTAAAATAGAATTACCATTTGGCCCAGCAATCCCATTATTGAGTATATACCCAAAGGAATATAAATCATTCTACCAAAGAGACACACATATATGTATGCTTATTGCAGCACTATTAGCAAAGCTGTGAAATCAATCTAAATGCCCATCAATGAAACACTGGATAAAGAAAATGTGGCACAGGTCTTTGTGGGGTGTTAAGAAAAACAAACAAAAAATGTGATACATATACACCATGGAATACTATACAACTCTAGGAAAGAATGAGATCATGTACTTTGCAGCAACATGGATGAAGCTGGAGGCCATTATCTTAAGCATACTAATCCAGGAACAGAAAATCAAATACCACATATTCTCATCTGTAAGTGAGAGCTAAACAATGAGAACACATGGATGCAAAGAAACAACAGACACTAGGGCCTAGTTGAGAATGGAGGATGGGAGGAGGGAGAGGATCCAGAAACTACTTTCGCATATATACCTACTATGTACTCACAAAAATTAAAAAATTTTTAGAAATGCTGTTCTTGAAATAAAAAAAAAAAACACTACATATTGGGTACTATGCCTATTACCTAGGTGATGAAATAATCTGTAAACCAAATTCTTGTGACACTTATTTTATCTATATAACAAACCTGTCCATTCACCCCAAACCTAAACTACAAGTTAAAAAAGAAATCATCAGAAGGTAGAAAACTCATTGGTAACAGTAAGTACACAGACAAATATAAAATTCTCTAACACTACAATTGTGGTATGTAAACCACTCATCCTGAATAGGAAACTTGAAAACTGTTTCAACACACAAAAATTAAATGATATGCTCCTGAATGACCAATAAATCCATGAAGAAACTAAGAAGTAAATTTTAAAATTTCTTGAAGCTAATGAAAATGGAAATACGACCTACCAAATTCTATGGGATACAGCAAAAACAGTACTAAAAGGAAAGTTTATAGCAGTGAGCACCTACATCAAAAAAGTACAAATACTTCAAAAATCAACCTACAAATGCATCCTAAAAAACTAGAAAAGCAAATGCAAACCAAACCCAAAATTTGTAGAATAAAAGAAATAATAAAGATCAGAACAAAAATGAATAAAATTGAAACCAAAGAAACAATATTAAAAAACAAAATGAAAAGTTATTTTTGAAAGGATAAACAAAAGTGACAAACTGTTAACCAGACTAATTTAAAAAAAGAGAGAGAAGACCCACATAAATAAAATCAGAAATGAGAAAGGAAACATCACAACTCATACCACAGAAATTCAAAGGATCATTATGGCTACTGTGAACAACTATACCAATAAATTGGCAAATCTAGAAGAAATGAATAAATTCCTAGACAGAAACAACCTACCAAGATTAAACCATTAATCTAAAACCTGAATAGACCAATAACAACTAATGATATCAAAGCCATAATAAGTCTCTCATTGGAGGTGGGGTAGAAAAGGTGGCTGAATAGAATGCTCTGCTGACCATTCCCCCAACAGGAACACCCAATTTAACAACTATCTACACACAAAAAGCATCTTCATAAGAACCAAAATGAGTTGAACACTCAGTACATGATTTAAATTTCATACTGAGGGCAGAGACACTGAAAAGGTTAGGAAAGACAGTCTGGAATCACTGATGCCACTCTTCCTCTATCCCCCCAGCACTGGCCACATGGCATGGAGAGACAATCTGCACACTTGAGAAAGGAAAAGCACAGTGATTGTGAGGCTTTGCATTAAACTCAGTGTTGCCCTAGCAGAGTGGAAAGCAAAATTGGGCTCAACTCAGCTGACATACACCCATAGGGAAACCATTTAAATGAGTCCTATCTTGAGAAGCATAACTCATCCCAGCAGTTTGAACATGAGTTGTGGCAGGACTCAACACTGCAGCTACAGGGCTCTGGGGCTCTAAGTATACTTAATAGGCAGTCTAGGCCACAAGTACTGCAACACCTAGCCAAGTCCTAGTGCTGGCCTGGGCTGAAAGCCAGTGGACTTGGCAGGCATGTGACCTGCTCAGATACTAGCAATGGTGGCTAAAGGAGTGCTCGTGCCACCCCTTCTCCAACCCCAGGCTGCACAGCCCATGGCTCCAAAAAGGACCCCTTCCTTCAGCTTGAGGAGAGCAGAGGGAAGAATAAAGAGGACATTATCTTGTGTCTTGAATACCAGCTCAGCCTGCCACATTAGGATAGAACACCAGTCTGAGTCATGAGACCCCATTCCAGGACCTATCTCCCACATGACATGTCTACACATATCATGGGTCTGAAGGGAACCCTCTGCCTTAAAGGAAAGATGCAATCCAGGCAGGACCCACCTTCTGGCTAAAGAGCACTTGGGCCCTGAATAAACAGCAATGATAACCAGGTAGTACGCCCTAGACCTTGGGTGAGACTCTGAAACATGCTGACTTCAGGTGAGACCCAGCACATTCCCAACTGTAGTGGCTACCATGAGAATCCAAAAAGAAAGTCAGATGGAAAAGAAAAAGGACTTTGTCTTTCATCTTAGGTACCAGTTTGCCCACAGGGTGGTATAACACCAAGAACACTCTTAGGGTCCCCAATTCTAGACCTTGGCTCTTAAATGGTACTTCTGGACCCTCCCTGGGCCAGAGAGGAGCCCACTGCCCTGAAGGGTGAGTCTCAGACATGACAACCTTCAAGACAAGCTGATGAAAGGGCCCTTGGGCTTTAAACAAATATCAGCATTAGCTTGGAAGTACTCCTTATAGGCCTGTGGTGGTGGTGACCATGGGCTGAGGTTCCTATGACTACGGAAGCAAAAAGAAAAGTGGAAAAGACTGCATCTCAAGGTTTGAGTGCTAGCTCACCTGCAGTACATTAGAACAACAGGTAGATTTCTAAGGATTTTTACTCCAACTTCTGACTCCCAGATGGTATCTATGACTGCCCAAGGCCTGAGGAAACTTGTCACCCTGAAGGGAAACACAAGCCTGGTTGGCTTTACCACGTGCTGATTTTAGAGCCCTAGGGCATTGAGTGAACGTAGGAGATAGCCAGGTAGTGGTTACAGCAGGCCTCTGATAAAAATTATAGCAAAAATAAACAAAATTGAAATGAGGAAAACAATACAAAAAATCAACAAAATAAGTAAAAAAGCTGGTCCTTTAAACGATAAGTAAACGAGAGGCCGAGGCGGGTGGATCACGAGGTCAAGAGATCGAGACCATCCTGGTCAACACGGTGAAACCCCGTCTCTACTAAAACTACAAAAAATCAGCTGGGCATGGTGGCGCGTGCCTGTAATCCCAGCTACTCAGGAGGCTGAGGCAGGAGAATTGCCTGAACCCAGGAGGCGGAGGTTGCGGTGAGCCGAGATCGCGCCATTGCACTCCAGCCTGGGTAACAAGAGCGAAACTCCAACAAAAAAAAAAAAAAAAAAAAAAAAAAAAAAAAAAAAAAAAAAAAAAAAAAAAAAAAAAAAAAAAAAAAAAAAAAAAAAAAAAAAAAAAAAAGATAAGTAAACTTGACAAACCTTTGACCAGACTAAGAAAAAAAGACCCAGATAAATAAAATCAGAGATGAAAAACGGATATTATAACTGATATTTCAGAAATTCAAAGGATCATTACTGGCTACTGTAAAAAAACTATACGCCAATAAATTGGAAAATCTAGAGGAAACTGATAATTTTTTAGACACATACAACCTATCAACATTGAACCATAAAAAACTCCAAACCCTGAACAGACCGATAATAAGTAACAATGTCAAAGCCATAATAAAAATTACCCTGGTAAAGAAAAGCCTAGGATCTGATGGCTTCATTGATGAAATTTGCCAATTATTTGAAGAATAATTAATACCAATCCTACTCAAACAATTACAATAAACACAAAAGGGAACACTTTCAGACTCTGAGACTACTATTATCCAGATACCAAAATCAGACAAAGACACATTTAAAAAGAAAAACTGCAGATTCATATCCCTAGTGAATATTGATGCAAAAACCCTCAACTAAATACTAGCTAACAAAATTAAACCACACATTAAAAAGATCATTCATCATGACAAAGTGGGATTTATCATAGGGATGCACAGATGGTTCAACATATGCAAAAAACAATGTGATACATCCTATCAATGTAATGAAGGACAAAAATCATATGACCATTTCAATCGATGCTAAAAATGAATTTGATAAAATTCAACATCTCTTCATGATAAAACCCCTAAAAACACAGGGTAGAGAAGATGCATACCACAATGAAATAGATGTAATACACCACAGACCCACAACTAGTATCATATTGAATGGGAAAAACTGAAAGTTTTTTTCTAAGATCTAGAACCTGAAAGGGATGTCCACTTTCACCACTGTTATTCAACATAGTACTGGAAGCCCTAGCTAAAGCAATCAAACAAGAGAAAGATATAAAGGGCATACAAACTGGAAAAGAAGTTAAATTATCATTGTTCACAAATGATATTATCTTATAATTGGAAAAACCTAAAGACTCCAACAAAAAAACCATTAGAACTCGTAAATTCAGTAATGTTGCAGGATACAAAATCAACATACAAAAATCAGTAGAATTTCTGTATGCCAACAGATTCATTGCAAAAAGGACATCACCAAGGCAGATAGTAATCAGGCTATGTAAAGTCAACATGAAAGAAAGAATTCTAAGACTAGTGAGACAAAAATATCAAATAACATATAAAGAAAAACCTATCATACTAACAGCATACTTCTCAGTAGAAACTTTGCAAGTCATAAGGGATTTGGGTTCTATCTTCAGTCTCCTCAGAGAGAATAACTGTCAGCCAAGAACTTTGTATTCTGCAAAACTAAGTATCATAAATGAAGAAGAAATAAACTTTTTCTCAGGCAATCAAACATTTAGGAAATTTGCTGCCACTAGAACAGCACACAAAAAATACTCAATGGAATTCTAAATATCAAAACGATATGTCTATACACATCACTATAAAAACATTTGAAAGTATGAAACTCACAAGAGTTGTAGAACAGTAACAGAATGGAAAAAACAAGCAACTAGGTAACAATCAACTTGGTGATAAGAACAGTATTTCAAATACCAATATTAACCTTGAATGTAAATGGTCTAAGTGTCCCACTTAAATGATGTATATTCGCAGAATGTATCACTAAAACACAATGCAAATATCTGCTACCTTCAAGAAACCCATGTAATTCATAAAGATTCTCATAGACTCATGGCAAAAAAAAAAATGGGAAAAATATTCCACACAAGTGGAAACCAAATGTGAGCAGAAGTAGCTTTTCTTCTATCAGATAAAATAGATTTTAAATCAATAACAATAAAATAAGAAAAAGAATGTAATTCTATAATGATAAAGGGTTCGATTCAATAAAAAAAGATATAACAATCCTTAATATATGCACACCAAACAGAAGAGCTTCCAGATTAATAAAAGATATACTACTAGACCCAAGAAAATCTCAACACTCCACTGGCAGCACTAAACAGATCACTGAGCAGAAAGTTAACAAATAAACACTGGACTGAAACTAGACTCTAACACATATTTACAGAATATTTTACAAAAAATTCAAAATATACATTCTTCTCATCAGCACATGAAATCTTTCCAAGATAGACCATATGAGAGGCCACAAAACAAGCTTAAATAAGTCCAAAAAAATCCAAAGCATGCAAGTACCTTTTTAGACCACAAGAGAATAAAACTAGAAATCAATGCCAAGGGAAACTCTGAAACCTATCCAAACACATGGAAATTAATCTGATCCTGAATCATCTTTGGATAAATGATGAAACCAAGAAGAAAATTAAAAATTTTTTCAAACAAATGATAACAGCAACCCAAGTTATAAAAATCTCTGGGATACAGAAAAATAAGTGCTAAGATGATAGTTTATGTTGCCAAATGTCTACATCAGAAAGAAAGAAAAATCACAAACTGATAACCTAACATAATAGCTCAGGCAACTGGAAAAACAAGAACAAAGTAAACCCAAAGGTATCAGCAGAAAAGAAATAACAAAGATCAGAGCAGACCTAAATGAAATTGAACCCCTGCCAAATACAAATGATCAATAAAAGGAAAAATTTATTTTCAAAAAGATAACATTGATAGACAGTTAGCTAGATTAATCAAGAAAAGAAAGAATATTCAAATAAGCTCAATCAGAAATGAAAAGGGAAACATTACTACTGATACCATAGAAGTACAAAAGATCATCTGAGACTACTATGAACACCTCTATGTGCGCAAACTAGAAAATCTAAAGGAAATGGAAATGATAGACTGGACAAAGAAAATGTGGCACATATATACCATGGAATACTATGCAGCCATAAAAAATCATGAATTAGCGTCCTTTGTAGGGACTTGGATAAATCTGGAAACCATCATTCTCAGCAAACTGATACAAGAACAGAAAGCCAAACACCACATGTTCTCACTTATAGGCGGGTGTTGAACAATGAGAACACGTGGACTCGGGGAGGGGAGCATCACATACTGGGGGCAGTTGGAGGGGTCTAGGGGAGGGACAGCAGGGGGTGGGGAGGGATAACATGGGGAGAAATGCCAGATATAGATGAAGGGGGAATGGAGGCAGCAAACCACCTGGTTATGTATGCACCTATGCAACAACCCTGCATGATCTGCACATGTACCCCAGGACCTAAAGTAAAATTTAAAAATTAAAAAAATAAATCTAAAGGAAATGGATAAACTCTTGGAAACACACAACCCTCCAAGCTTGAATCAAGAAGAAATAGAAATTGTGAACAGACTAATAATAAGTAGTGAGACTGGATTAGTGATAAAAATATCCAAATGAAAAAAAGTCCAGGACCAGACAGATTCACAGCCAACTTCTAACAAACATTTGAAGAACTGGTAGCAATTCTACTGAAACTATTACTAAAGCTTGAGAAGTAGGGAATCCTCCCTAACTCATTCTATGAAGCCAATATTACCCTGTTATCAAAGCCAGGAAAGGACATAACAACAGCAAAAATAACTACAGACCAATATCCCTCATGAACACAAAAATCTAGTCAACCAAACCCAGCACTACATTAACAATTCACCAAGATCAAGGGTGTTTTATCCTAGGGACCCAAGGATGGTTCAAGATGGAGAAATCAATAAATGTGATTAACCACATAAATAATTTTTTAAAAGAATGATTGTTTCAATAGATGCAGAAAAAGCATCTTATCAAATTCAGTATCCTTTCATGATGAACATCCTTAACAAACTAGGCATCAAAGGAACATATCTAAAAATAATAAAAGCCATATATGACAAACCCACAGAAAACATTGTACTGAGTGGGGAAAAGTTGAAAACATTGCCCCTGAGAACTGGAACAAGACAAGGATGCCCACTTTCACTACTTGTATTCAACGTAGTACTGGAAGTCCTAGCCAGAACAATCAGGCAAAATAAAGAAATGAAGAGCATCCAAACTGGAAAAAATAATATCAAACTATCTGTTTGCTGATGATATCATCTTATATCTTGAAAACCCTAAAGAATCCTTAAAAAGCATCCTAGACTTGATAAATGAATTCACTAAAATCTCAATTACAAAATTAACATGCACAAATCAGTAGCTCTGCTATACACCAGTAATGACCAAGATGAAAATCAGATCAAATCAATTCCGTTTACGATAG
>NW_016107895.1:697071-713012 GCF_001604975.1 Cebus imitator | reverse complement strand
AAAAAAGAAAACATACAAATGGTCAACAAGCATGTGAATATATGCTCAACATCATTAAAACACAAAATGAGATACCACCTCACCCCAGGCATAATGGCCATTTTTAAAACATAATAAACAGTAGATAACTAGTGTATACATAGTAAAAAGTGAATGCTTGTACACTGTTAGTAAGAATATAAATTAGTACAGTCTCTATGGAAAATGGTATGGAGATTTCTCTAAGAACTAAGTCAGTCTACCATTTGATCTAGCAATCCCACTACTAGGTATCTACCAAAAGAAAAAGAAGTCATTGTATTTAAAAGATACCTACACTCATGTTTATCACAGCACAATTCACAACTATAAAGACATGGAATCAACCGAATTGCCAATCAACAGATGAGTAGGTAAAAAAATGTGGCATATCTAGACCATAGAATATTACCCAGTCATGATAAAGAAAGAAATAATGTATTGTGCAGCAACAAGGATGAAACTGGAGGCCATTATACTAAGTGATGTAACTCAGGAATGGAAAACCAAATACCACATGTCCTCACCTATAAGTAGGGGCTAAGCTATGGATATGCAAACGCACATGGAGTGGTATAATGGATAATGGAGACTCAGAAGCGGGAAGGATGAGGGGAGGGATTAAAAAATCACCTATGGGGGGGTATATTGCACACTATTTGGATGATGGGTACACTAAAAGCTCAGACTTTACCATTATACATTTATTCATGTAACCAAAAACCACTTGTACCCTCCTAAAACTATTGAAATAAAAATAAATTTTTAACAATTTGCCAGGGTGTGGGTACTATTTAATCCAATTCAAGCTGTAATAGAAGTTAAGCATATTTTAGTAAAATAATGTCACTTGCCTTAAAATAAAAAGATCTGAATAGACATTTCTCAAAAGAAAATATAAAAATTGACAACAGGTATATGAAAAGTGCTTATCACACTAATCAAAGAAATGAAAATCAAAACTACAATGAGATATCATCTCACCCCTGTTAAAACGACTTTTAGCCAAAAGACAGGAAATAATGACATTCTGGAGAGGATGTGGAGAAAAGGGAACCCTTGTACACTGTCTGTGGGAATGTGAATTAGTATAGTCACTGTGGAGAACAGTTTGGAGGCTCCTCAAAAAAACTAAAAATAGAACTACCATATGATGCACGAATCTCACTGCTAGGTATACATCTGAAAGAAAGGAAATCAGTATATCAAAGAGTTTATATGCACTCTCATATTTACTGCAGCTCTATTCACAATAGCCAAGATTTGGGATCAACCTATTTGTCCACCAACATTGATAAAGAAAATGTGGTACATAAACACAATGGAATATTATTCAGCCATAAAAGAAGGAAATGTTCTTGTTTGCAATAACATGGATAGGACTAGAAGACATTATGTTAAGTGAAATAAGCCAGGCATAGAAAGACAAATTTCACATGTTCTCACTCATATGTGGGATCAAAAATTAAAACAATTGATTTCACGGAGACTGAAAGTAAAATGATGGCTACCAGTGGCTGTGAAGGGTAGAGGAGAGTGGTGGTAAGTGGGAATAGTTAATGGCTGTAAATATATAGTTAGAATAAATAAGATCCAGTATTTAATAGCACAACATGATAACTGTGGTCAACTATAACTTATAGTATATTTTTAAATAACAAAAAGAATGGAATTGGAATGTTCCTAACACAAATAAATGATAAATACTTGAAGTGATATATACTGCAATAACCTTAATTAATTATTATATTATGTTTTATGTCTATATCAAAACACCACATGAACCCCATAAATACATACACCTATCATGTGCCCCATACAATGAAAAAATTAAAATTTTTTGAAAAGAGAGGAAATGAATCACCTATAGATATGTGCAACAACACAAGATGCTCTTGGAATATAATTCAGAATGAAGAAAACATCTCCCAGAAAAACATATGCAATATGATACAACTTTTATGAAGTTTGAAAATAAGCAAAAAATAAGCAGTACAACGTTTAGGTATATCTACATATATGTGAAGCTATAAAGAAATCCCAGGAAATTGTGAATGTAGAGTTCAAGACAGTAGTTGCCTTTGGTATGAATCAGGGAAGAATACAGGAATTTCCATGGTATTTGTAACTTGTCAGTTCTAAGGTTTAGAGTTGTTTATTATTGCTATCAATAACTTCTATTTGTGTTACATACATTTTTGTATGTGTGGATCAAATATTCCATAAGGAAAAAATGGAAAGAAGTTAATGTGACCACATTTTATCACAGATTTGTGATGAACCCTAAACATATCCTAGATAGACACAGCTTGGTTAATAGACTATTAGAAACTCTATCATTTTATAAATTAAACACATGTTTATTTTCAGCTACATAGCATGCCATTAGTGGGGAAAGCCTACACAAAATCTCCTAAGAGGTCTCACAGGAAGGTGTTTATTACTTTAGTGATTTTACAATAGTCCTGGGTTTGACACGCTGACTCACAACCTGTGAAAATAGATATTGTTAGCTCACCAAGAGCAAATCCACCTCTCAGCAATGCATGCACACTAATTAAGCTCCCTAGGCTAAGACAGACACCAAAATGCCAGTTCATTTACTGAAAAAGCAAAATATAATCCTCACATGGACTGGAATAATCAAATCAATATGATGAGAGAATTCTCTGCCAGCAAGGTCGCAAGTACTATCTGTGGGACGTTTTAGATAGATGGATAGATAGATAGATAGATAGATAGATAGATAGATAGATGATAGATAGATAGATAGAGATATAGATAGATAGATTTATTTTACAAGAATATCTTGTATTCTTATAGAAGAATACAAGAAATACAGTTCTTCATTAACATTCTAGATATTCAAAAGATTACTCAAAACAAATAGCTTACTTGTGGAGAGGACAGTATTTAGGGGACTTTTTGATAGAAGTCATCCATGAGACTTTTGAAGATAAATTATCTAACTGGTCCCTACAAAGACAAAACAATTAGCCAAGGCTTCATTAGACCTAAGGTGAGCAAACCACTGAGTTGGCTAGCCATTAACTCACCTAAGCTCTGTATACACCACCCCAGCAGACTCCACAGTTCTTAGGAGCCCACAGACAGTGAGAGTTTAGGAAAGCCCAGAGTTAAATGTAATGCACACTATTCGGGTGATAGGTACAGTAATAGCCCAGACTTCACCACTAACACAATATACCATGTGGGGGACCAAATCAAAACAATTTTTAAAAATTAAACTGAGAATTAACTCAGGCACCAAATTATTCACAGTTTAAATGAACAGTGTATTGTTTCCCCTGTATTCATGGTACATGGAAAGCCACATCAGACACAGAAGGTAATATAGTTTGAATATGAGTCCCTGCCCAAATCTCATATGGAATTGCAAACCCCAGTATTGGAGGTGGGGCCTGGTGGGAGTGATTGGATCATGAGGGTAATTTCTCATGAATGGTTGAGTACTATCCCCTTGGTACTGTCCTGGAGATAGTGAGTGAGTTCTCTCAAGATAGGGTTACTTAAATGTGTGTGGCACCTCCACCTCTTCTCTCTCTTGCTCCTGCTTTCACCATATGATGCACCTACTCCCCTTTTACATTCTGCCATTGAAACCTTCCTGAAGTCTCCCCAGAAGCAGATGCCACTATGCTTCCTATAAAGTCTGCAGAACTGTGAGCCAACTAAATTTTTTATAATAATTTATATTACCCAGTCTCAGATATTTCTTTATAGCAATGCGAGAATGGCTGAATACAGAAGATTTACCTAATGAGCTTGAAATTATAACAAAGGAAATAAAATCAATCAAACCCTGATGCCTAAAGTGTCAGAGTAGCCCAATGTATCCACCATATTGGGACGCTCTCCATAATAGGTCAAAGTATTAGAAATACATTGGCTCAGCTCTCTCTTACCTTGAGCATGATTAGGTAAATATAGCTAACATGTGTCTTCTTTAATCTCTTTTTTTTGCATATTGAATTGGCTGCACCTGTTTCTTATTGATATGGTCTTTATCTACATGTATTAATACAGTACAACAGTAATTATGGTCTTAGAATCATCTCATTTCAGGTGAACTTATAGATCTACTTGACCTACATGTTGATTTCAGAGGTCAATTTGTCTCCCTCATTTCTCCATGTTCTTGGGAGCACCCAGTAAAAGCCCCCTAAAGTACTTACAAGAGTCTTACTATGAGAGAAACCACAATTGATAAGGCCCTAAAAAACCTGAAAATTTTGAGTAGTGGTAGAAATAAGCATCCTTCAGGAAACACATAGTTGTTTATCCATTCCCATTCACTTTAAACACTTCCTATGACCAAAAGAATTTAAAGTACCTTCAGTAAAACATAAATATCCACAAAACAGTTCAATAAAGATCAAAGAGAATTACATCATTAATGAGAGAGTTGTCATTGTGACAGAAACTAAAGACGAGATTATTACTGTAATCAAATTTTAAATTCAGCAATATGTATCTTGATAGCCAAGATAGAAACGTACAGTGGCATCAAGTTGTACCTCCCAAAAGAGAATAATAAATATTCGTTGGAAATAACTCCCCAAATCTGGTTATGTTATTTGAGTTGCCCCTTTGTTCTTTTGTAAAAAGTATCACTGTTTTTCCTAGTCAAAAAGGACAGTACTGACCCAAGATTGGTAGACTGAGGCATTAAAATCAGTAAACTGCTTGACCTGGGCCAGTCATGTTGCCCTGACTAGCCCCCAAGAATATTCATTTGTGACCAAGGTTGCAAGTACTATCTGTAGGATTACCTAACTGGTCCCCACAAAGATGAAAACATTAGTCATGGCTTTGTTAGACCCAAGGTGAGCAAAGCACATTCTCACCTAAGCTCTACAGCAGTGAATTTCAGTTGTATATACCACCCAAGCAGACTCCACAGTTCTTAGGAGCCCACAGACAACGAGAATTTAGGACAGTCCAGAGTTAAATGTTATGATCACTATTCAGGTGACGGGTACAGTAAAAGCCATCACTTTACACAATATATACATGTAAGAAACCTGTACTTATACCACCTAATAAAGTATATATATATATATATATGCCAAAATAAATAAATAAAGTAAATGGATAGTTGAATACCAGTGTTAAAGTCTCATTTACTTAACAAAGTGTGCCTGAAGAAACAACATACTAATGTCTCTCCTAGGGATTATTTTTCCAAATATTCAAACACATTCCAATAATGGGGTACTTTTTTTTCATAATGAATTTGTCAGAGTTCCACCCCAGGAAACAGATGGCACATTCGAAAGGAAAATTTAATATTAAAAAGGCACTCTTTATAATGCTTTAGGGAAAAGTAAGGAAAATCAATAAGGGATAGCGAAACATGGAGACCAGAAGCCTTTACCACCTCCCTTACCTGAAGGGACAAGGGAGAGAGGAATAACCAGAACCTATAGAGAACATTAGAGGAGAGGTACCAAAGAGGAGCTGAGGCCTTCAGTGGCGGAACAAAGGCAATTCCAAACCACATCAGGAAGGGAGTCTAGCATAAGTGCCTCAATCTCTCTTTTCTCCCAACTTCTTGTCAGTACCTACCTTTGACTAAACCAATCACAAGCCTGAAGGAAAGGAAGTCTACTGATGTAGCCAATAAAGTCAGCCTCCCAGGGAACAAAACAGGGTTATAAAGGGATCTAGACAACAAAAGAATGCTATTGAGCATTCATGTCTAAAACATTGTGTTTCTTCACTGCATGTAATGAAGGTACATGATGGCAGAAAACAATATTTTGTGACATACATTTCACATAATTAACAATTTAAATCTATAACCTTCATCAGAGTACCTGCAATCATTCATCAACAAATATGTATCTTAGACATTGGCTGTGCATTCACCACTAGTTACCATATATAGCCTTCTTATTATCTAACATATTTCTCAAGTCTGGGAAAATCATAGTCAGTTTACTAACTGTACAAAAACAGAAATCAAGGCACAGTTCCTACCCTAAGGCTTAAGGTCTCACAAAGAAATATTATTCTTTTCTTGGAACACATGGAACAAATGAACTGTCTGGGAAAAAAATGTTTTCCAGTCTTTGTTTCTCAAAAGGAACACTGAGGTAGAGGAGTAAGCCTCATCTGGTGTTATCACAAGGCCAGGACAGAAAAATAATATATATTTCTTCCTACACAGTTATGAAACCAGAAGTGATTAGAACATAGCTTTTCCAGAAAATGGAGCTAAGGTAACAATAAAATAGCTATCCAAAATAAGAAAATATCAGGAACAAGACATTGAGCTACCAAGGGAGTGGAAAACCAAGAAAGTTAAGAGTAAGTTTAAGCACAATTATCAGCATAAAAGAGGTTTCTAATACCTATTTTTAGATTGCATTCCAGCCTGGGCAATAGAGAAAGACTCCTGTTCTCTCTCCCCCTTTCTCTTTCTCTTTCTTTCCAAAAAAAAAAAAAAAAAAAAGAGTAAGTTTAAGGTGAAAAAGCAAGAGGGCTCATCACTAGGAGCCATTGGTTGTTTTTAAATACCTGGGATCGATTTACATAGACAGGCCAGAGTCATGAAAGGACGTGGAACAAGATGGACAAAAGTAAGTGCTACGTGAATGTCTGTATCAAAGCTTTTCAGCCTTCTGGTGTCACCGTTTGCCTTAAATACTAATAAACACGCTTCAATATTTCCAGGGTATCCTAGGGTGAAGATTTGCATGCAGATTTGCATTATTCTACTCAACTATTATTATTCCTTCTCCTAGCATGTCATACCCCTATGCCTTAGGGCTAGGGATGCAGTTGATCTCTGAGCACAGTGTAACACTACTGGGATACACAGGCTCTCTTCTTTCTTCCACAAAGTACCTCTGGCACAAAGTTGTTATATGTGAAAGGGTGGTTTTGCCCTTTTCTGTCAAATCTCTCATTCCAGATTTTATCCTGAGTATCTCACTCTTTTCATGAGGAACAACAAAAAAGACCCATCAGAGCATTTACATAAACAGAATTACTTTCTTTATACACTGAGCAACACAAAGAACTAGTACAAGTTTTGCAACTGCAGCCTTTCTTTAATTTGCTAATTAACAACTTAAGCAGGGCTCCCTGTCCCACCAAAACCTCTGCGAGCAGAAAGTGGGGAACTCAAAAAACGTATTGTCTCCCCTAAACAGAATATATGAGAATAATCTTGGGGTCTTTTCATCTTCCTGTTATGTAGGGGACAAGAATTCTCCGCCCTTCATATCTTCTCCAACCCTAGGACTGTCTCTACACATGTGACCACAGCCTTCTTTTCTCCTATTGCTTTGCAGAGAGAAGACTGTGTCAGACACAAAATTGGAGGTGAGTGATAATGTGGCCATTGAGACTCCTTAAGCTGCAAGTGACAAAAAACCTGCTCAAAATGAAACTTTTCTGGTTCACGTAAAAGGAAAAGTCTAAAATTTTATTTTAGGAATGATTAGAACCATGGGTTCAAATTATGTCATGAGGGCTTGATCTCAGTCTAAATCTCTGATCATTGCTTATCTTCTCATTCTCTCTATTCCAGGTCAGATCTCCCCTTGGATTGCAAGATGACTACAAGCAGCTGCAATTTCCTCCCTGTCATCAGCATCCCTACCAGAAACAGCACACTTTTATGCCCAGTAGCTCAAGAAAAGTCCAAAATTGAGACTAGCTATTTTGGCCTGGCTTGGCTCATATATCACCAAACCAATTAATCACTGAGGCCATAAGAATGTGATGCTATGATTGATTTTAACTGGTTCACAAATTCTCTCCTGGGGCTGTTCTGCTGTTATGAGAAGAAAACGTGATAGACACTGAGCAGTCAAAAAATTGTGAGATATACTTATACAATAAAAGGAAAAGGAAAAGAGGATTCATAAGATTTCAGGCTTTTGAAGTCACTTAGTGCTACATCTTGTTCAATGTAGAAATGCTCTATTCTGCAACCCAGATAGGTAGACTCCCAGCAATCTCTCTAAAATTACAATGACAAGGTTTACTATAACTCATGGTGCTCCCTTTTATTTAAAATTAGAAAATCCTTTCTTATGTGCTCCCTCACGACACATCCCCACATTGGTCACACTGCCATTAGGAACAAACAACGCACACTTAATTTTTCTACATATCAGTCCTTAAATTTTTCAAAGATAATCACGTGTCCAGAAATCTTTATTCCTTAAAATACATCTGGTTCCTTCACTTTTTAGCTCATCTCACATGTTTTTCAGACCCATCAGTAAATTAAAAATTATACAGCATTTTACATTTGATTAAGTTAATTCTTATTTATTTTCAATACTCAAAATCCTGTTAGATGTTGATATTATTTCCCCCATTGTACAGATAAAAAACCTGTGTCTCAGAGAGACTAATTGTCTAAGGTCATACAGGTACTAAACAGCAGGGAAAAAGTTCTCTGATTTCAAATTTCACTTGCTCTATGAAACACTAAAATCTGGAAATCCCACTCTGGATGAGTCTCAGGTTTTCTATGTCCTGCTTAAAGTACAGTTCCCAGAAGCTATTACAGTATTCTAAGATGCGGCTTATTTAATTTTCCCAAAAGTGTTCTTAGTATGTTCCACTTCCCAGGTAATATGCATTTCAAAGGAGTCTTGAATATCTTAGCTGAATGTTTTCCAAATTGTGATTTGTGGAGATGCTTCAGCCAGAGAAGCTCTGTTTTCATCTGTTTTCTACATTAGGTTTCCATACAAGATTTCATTTGACAAATCAAACCATTTAACTGGTTAAAAATAAGTTTTAAAAGTACTGCCTAGACCAAAGGAATGATTAACAATTGGTGTTTCTTATGCCAGGAAAGACCAATATAAAAAACATTTCAGGATTTTTCTATGCCCCTTAAATCCCAGATTTCTTCCCTTTCCTCATTGATCTGTTTCTGCTTTCGCATGCCTGGCGACTCACTCTATATGGGATATGACTGTGACCCAGAGCAAGCATTTCTGAGATGAAGCCATTTACAGAGCAAAAATGGTTCTTACTGAAATCTCACTGAAATCTCTCAATTTCTCAGAGAAGTTGATTGTGCTAAAACCTGAATAAATAAATCAGTTTAACTAGTGATGTCTTTATGCTTGTACACTACTTTTTTGGGACATGTACTTCTGCTTACTGATTATTTCTATATGAAGCGTCCCTATCTATCCAGCTTTGAGAATTACTGTGTTACTTCCTCACTTGGGGCTTCAAACTGCTTTTTTCTGGTTTCCCATTTTTTAATACTGTTTACTTTTCTATTCCAATGAAGAATAGTTGATATGGTTTGCTCTTAAAACTCTGGCCAAGGTGGAAACCAAAAGGTAATTGTTACCAACCCAGAAGGGAGGTCAGGTTTTGGGAGAAGAACTAGAATAAACTTCTTGAAAGCTCTAACCCTGTTCCTCACCCCCTTCACTGCTTGTACATTAAAAAAAGAACAAAAGAGTGGGAGAAATAAAGCAAAGAAAGCCTGAGAAGAAGAGCAGAAGAAACTGGGGTTCTAAGGGATAATAAATATGAAATCCAGCACTCAGACCAATTTATAATGTAAAACATATTTATATTGACAAAGCACTATAACCAAAGGTTTACACACATGAATGAGCATATGTAACATATTGGGACATTTTTCTCAAATATGCCAAGATTTATAAAGTCTGGCAACAATCCCTTTGCTTTTTCTTATAACAACAGCTGCTAATTCCCTCTGTGACTTCTAACTGCCCAATTTTGTGAAGCTTGGATCAGTTTAAATTTAGAAGATACTCTATTCCAACAAATAGAGTTCAAAAATGGAGTCATCTTTAAGTTAAATATGTCCAGGACAAACTGTTGTCTTTCTGCTTCTGTTTCTTCTGCATTTCCTTTAGAAATGGAGAGCCACCATTTCACTCTAGGTTTTAGCACCAGCTGTGAAATAAGTTGCTGTCTGAACTACAGCAAGCTACTCCTCCCTTCTCTCAGTCTTCTCCTGTATAAAACAGCTATATAAAACTAGATAATTTGCAAAGGTCAACCCAATGCTGCCATTATTTGTTCTATACTTCTAACGCTTAATAATTATCCAGGGCTCTGCATATATGAAATTCTGCAAAATAAATCAAAAGTCAGAAGGCTATTTTATTTCCTTGGTTAGAATTTAATTTAAAAGCCATTTTTAACAGATGTAAACAATATCTCCCCTCCTCTCCATCAAAGTCTGACTGAGACAAATGAAAAGACCTTTTAGAAGAATAAAACTATATCAAGAAAAAAAAAAAAAAAAAAAAAAAAACACTAAGAAAGGGTACCATCACCAACCTTTGCAGAACTTCTGGAAAGCAAAAAGCAAATGTACTAGCCTGGAGGATAATCAGAGAAAATGAAACCTCAGCCCAGGATGGCAAAGGTAAGTTCAATTCTTCCACAGAGAGCCCTGAATAAAATTTTAAACAGGAGTGAACAAAACAAAAGGCAGAGATTGGACCTAGCATACTCATGGCCTTATTGTACATTTATTACATTTAATAAATTACATCCACAACAACTGGACCAGGAGAATCCTGCCCCATCTCAGATAAAAAAAGCAATTGGCATGGCAGCTTTTGCCCCTTGTACAATGGTGGTCAAGCTTGACCATGCAACAGAATCACCTGAAGCACTTATTAAAACACAGATTTCTGAGATTCACTTGCAGTATTCCTTATTTAGCAATCATGGAATGATTCATCGAACAACATGAAAGTATCTTAGAAGCTTTGAGTTAAACTATTAAATTACTTGTGAGGAAAAATAACAAAGCTTCTAGAACATATAACATAATGCATTTTAAAAATCATGGTATCTCTTATTATGAAGAACAAGGGAAAGATGCCTACTTTTGCCATTTTTATTCAACATAGTATTAGAAGTTCTAATCAGAGGAATTAGGCAAGAAATTTAAAAAAATCAAATAAAAAAAGTAAAATTACCTCTGTTCACATACGGCATGACCTTATATGTAGCAAACTCCAAGTATTATACACACACACACACACACACACAGAGACAAACACACACACACACACACACACACACACACACACACAGAGAGAGGTAATAAACAAATTCAACAAAGTTGCTGAATACAAAATAAAGACAAAAATATCAGTTACATTCCTATATGCTGTGAATTAAATACCTAAAAAGGGAACTAAGAAAACAATTCAATGTACAATACTATCAAGAAGAGTAAAGTACTTAGGAATAAATTTAACCAATGAGGCAAAAAACTTGTACACTGAAAACTACAAAACATTGCTGAAAGAAACTGAAAGAGGCTTGCCCCTCCCTGGCTTCCCACTTGCAGCTCTGGGGTGATCTCAGGGTTTGTGTTCCCTTCATGACTTAGAGGCAGCAGAGGGAAAAAAACCTTAGTTAGTGTTAGTTGTGGCCAACGGTCTTTTGCTTTTCTCCTGGGAACTCCATCCCAGAGAGATGCAGGTCAGCAATTACTCAGTACAAACAGCCCAGGATAGAGAGTCTTCGCTGCGAGCTCATGCTAGGAGTTCCCTGTCTTGTGATGAGAGCGGGGGGGGTGAGTGAGACCCATGTAAGACAGACTGGCCTCCTCTCTTTGGGTTGACTGCAGCTTTTTGGAGATGTAGATAAGAACCTAGTGTCTTTGCTCCTTTGTTAGGTCAAGGGAAGCAAAGGCAGTTCTACTGCAGAGGCAGTGTCAGAGAGGCTTTCAGCCTCCCTGAGGGCTCCATATCCAAGAAACACAAAGCTTCTGTTACTATGAATGTTCAGCCAGTGGGGTGGGGTGGCTACACTGTTTGCAGTGTACAGGTGACTGGACCATGTGGGAGGAGTTCTCATGATGAGTTAGCACCATCCCCTTGGTGCTGTTCTCATAATAGTGACTGAGTGAGTTATCATGAAATCTGGTTGCATGACCCTGGGGCTCCACTTGGGAAACAGGGGATCAAGAGCTCACTGTGAGGAGAGGCTGGTCTCTTCTCTGTATGGTGACTGTGGAGTGCTGTAAGTTTGGGTGTAGTACTCAGGCTCTTTGGTTTCTTCCCAGACCAAAGACAGAGGCATAGAACTGCTTCTGTGGCAGTGGCAGATTGGCTGTCAGATGCCTCTGGGAGCCTATCCCCAGGGAGACTCCTGGCTACTACCAGTTGGTGTGCTCAGTAATATGGGTTGGATCTGTGTCCTCACAAAATCTCATGTCAAATTGTTAGTCCCAGTATTGGAGTTGGGGCCTGGTGGGAGGTGACTGGATCATGTGGGAAGAGGTCTCATGACAGGTTAGCACCATCCCTTTGGTGCTGTTCTCATAATAGTGACTGAGTGAGTTATCATGAGATCCATTTGCTTAAAAGTATATAGCACCTCCTCTCTCTCTCTTCCTCCTGCTCCACTCATGTAAGATGTGCCTGTTTCCCCTTCACCTTCTGCCATGATTGTAAGTTTCCTGAGGAATCCCCAGAAGCAGAAGCTGCTATGCTTCCTGTATAGCCTGTAGAACCATAAGCTAACTAAACCTCTTTCCATTATAAATTACCCAGTCTGAGGTATTTCTTTATAGCAGTGTAAGAATGAACAAACACACTCAGCCATGCATGGCAAGGGATGGTGACTATTCTGTGGTCATGAGCTGGGGGACCTGCCTGGAAGAGTAGAGTTGGACCTCAATCACATCAGGGTCTCCACCTGAGACATTGATCACTGCCTGCAGAGGTCTGTCCTGCAGACTCTGACTCAATGACAGATGAATGAATAAACTCACGCATACTAATCTGGGTGGGCTAGGGATGGTCGTCAGCTGCTTTCAGAGGGTGATTGTAGCTAACCGACCATAACTCCCTGTAACTGTTCACATTTATTCAGGATAGATTTAATAACAAAGGTTCTAGGTCAACACACTTGTGGATAATTAACATGGTTAAAAGAGTGGTTTTGTGAATGATAAAAGCTTTAGGTTCTGGGGTCCAGAGTAAATACCATTAATAGGTAATTCCCCTTTGACCTTCCCCTGAGAGGGCCATCCAGCACAAAGTTTACAAGAGCAAACAAATTAGAGACAAAGGAATATGGGATAAACAGACTTAACTGGGGAAACCTTTATTGTCCCTATCTTTTTCCCTGTGCTAATGTAATAACTAGCTGCCTGAAGGCATAGAATGGAGGCTGAAGCCTGTCCCGATAAAACCTTTCAGCCTTCCAAAAGGTTTGAGACTATACTCAATAACTTTCCCTAACATTTCCCTAATATTTTGTCAGCCACCCCAAGTGAATCTCAACAGTAGAGGGTGTGGGTTCTGAAAAGAGGTGGACTCATCTTTGTATCATGGCTACAGTATGCTGGAGATGCCAGTGTAGTAACTAGGTCTTTGTTCTTTCCCTAGCCTGAGGGCTGTTAGGACAGTACCACTTAATCCATAGTGGTGAAGGGGTTATGGGTTGATTCTGTGATTTCCTTTTCAGGGAAATGCTACGTTGTCTCTGATTGAGGTGATCAGTGGGGGTAGGGCGGTTGTTCTGGAGTCCCAGGTCAGGAAGCCCTGCCCAGTGAAGAGAAGTGAGGTCTGGGACCTGCATGGAGAATAGTCTAGCCACTTTTCCATGAGATGGTTGCTCTGTGCTGGAGGTTCACACTAGCCCCTGGTCTCCACAGACTCTCAAAAGCCTGGAAGCAGCAAGGATGAGGGCTGAGAGACAGCAAAGATAGCAACCAGTCCTTCCCACTTTGAGGTCTGTCACTGGGAGTTGCAGAGCTCCTACTGGCTTGATAGCCCCAGCATGGGGAGGCTGGAGACACATACTTGGAGGACCCATTCAGTGAGGAGATATGGGATTGGAGTCCCACATAACAGTCTGGTCACTTTTCCATAGGGGCACTGCAGCATACTGGGGATCCACTCCAGTTCCTAGTCACTTCTGATTTTCTAGTACTTGAAGGTATCAACAGTGAAAGCTGTGAAACTGCAAAGATGATGGCCTGCCCCTCCCTCTGGAAGCTCCATCCCAGGAAGATATAAATCCATTGCCAGCCAGGACACCCTTGCAGAAGGTAGCTGGAGACCCCAGCCAAGAGATGTCACCCAATGAGGAGGAAGGTGAACAGGGACCCAAATAAAAAAGAAGTCTAGCCACTTTTTCATAGAGCAGCTGTGCTTGCTGGGGTCCACTCTAGCCCTTAGTCTCTTTGGACTCTCCAAAGCTGAAAGGCATGAACGTCTAAGGCTACTAAATAGCAAAGTTGGCTGTCCACCCTTTCCTATGAGAGCTCCATCCCAGGGAGGTTTGGAACTGCTGTCAGCTGGAAAATACTGTTAGGGGTAACTGGAGATCCCCTTTGGGAAGTTCTTCCCTGTGAGGGGAATGGTATCTGGGACCTATGGAAAAAAGCAATCTGGTCGGTCTTTGGAGAGTAGCTGTGCTGTGCTGGGGGTCCACTCCAGTCCTCAGTAATCTCAGACTCTCCAAACCCTGATGGTAAGAATGGCTGAGGCTGCCAAACAGCAAAGATGGTAGCCTATGCCTCCCACTGGGAGGTTCATCCCAGGGAAGTTTGAAACTGCTGCTGGCTGGAAAACACTGGAGGGAATGACTGGAGACCACACTCATGAGATTTCACCCAGTGAAGAGAAATGGGATTGGGGATCCATGTGAGTAAGTAGTCTGATCACTCCTCCGTAGAGCTGCTAGGCTGTGCTGGGAGATTGCTCCAGCCCCTGATCATCTCAGACTCTCTAGAGCCCAAAGCAGCAATGGCTAAGGCTGTGAAATAGCAAAGATAGTGGTCTGCCCCTCCTTTTGGGAACTCTATCTCAGGGAGGTGTAATGTTGTTATCAGTGGCTGACTGGATTCCCAAGCCAGTGGTTCTTATCCTGTGATGGGCCATGGAAGGAAGGCCTGCAACTTGTCACTGCTCAGCTTCCCGGATTCAGCTCTTTTCCAAAAGGCATACATGAGGTTGAATCTCCTGCTTTGCCTGAGTTGCAGCCACTTTTGTCAGGAAACCCAGGTATCTAAGGCTCCTGGGGCTCCATATGTGCCTGCGTGGCTGCTCTGCTGAGACTCCACATAGCTCTGTGTGTCAGACTGAAAAGCCTTGGTGGACTGGGTTCATGAGGGAATCTTCTGACCTGAGGGTTGCAAAGATCCATGGGAGAAGCATGGGTCCCTGGGGTTGCTCACTCACTCACCACATCCCTGGGTGGGGTAGGGTCCCCTGGCTCCACATCACTCCTGGATGGGTGGTCATCCTTCCTTGCTTTTCTCCATTGTCCTTGGGTCAAGTTGTTTCCTTGAGTCCTAATGCATGTGCCTAAATGTTTCATTTGAAGGTGTTGAATTCACTCACCCGTTCCATTTTTCTCCATGAGAGTGGCACACACTAGCTCCTGTAAGTAGGCCATATTAGCCAACACTTAGTTAATTTTTGACAAAGGCATCAATACTATTCAATGAGGAAAATAGTGTCCTTTTAAAAAACAGAACTGGAAAACTGCTGCAATAATTTTCTGCATTATTCACATGCAGAAAAATGAAGCTGAATCCTTACCTTATATTACATATGAAAAATAACTCAAAATAGATGTAAATCCTAAACTTAAAAACAAAGACAATAAAATCTACAGAAGAATATGTGAAAAAACTTCATGGCATTGGATTTTGCAATGATTTCTTGGATATGACAGGCAACAGAAAAAAAAACAGATAAATTAAACTTTATCAAAATTAAAAAATTTGTGCATAAAAAACATCAAGAGAATAAAAAGACAACCCACAGAGTATGACAAAAATTTGCTGATTATATCCAATAAGAGATTAATATCTAGATTATATAATGAACTCTTACAACAAAAGCAAACAAAAATAGCCTGATTAAAAAATAGGCAAAAGTCTCTGACAGAATTTC
>NW_016107895.1:691521-697061 GCF_001604975.1 Cebus imitator | reverse complement strand
ATAAACAGTCAATAATAAGTAAACAAAAAGATGTTTAACATCTCTGATCATTAAATCACTACATAAAAATCATAGCCACTGTGGCTATAATTTTTCAAAAAAGAAAATGAGTGTTGGTGAGGATGTAAAAATAGAAGAACACTCATACATTGCTGGTAGGAATGTAAAATAATATAGCCACTGTGTAAAACATCGTGGAGGTTCCTCAAAAAGTTAAGCATAGAATTGCCATATGACCCATAAATTCCAGTCCTATACATACATCCAAAAGAATTGAAAACAGGGACTCAAACAGATACTTGTACGTCAGTGTTTCATGGCAGCATTACTTACAATAGCCAAAGGGTGGAAACAACACATATGCCCATTAACAGATGAAAGGGTATGTAAAATTTGGTATATACGCATAATGAAAAATAATTCAGCCATAAAAATTTGGATACATGCTACGATATGGATGAAACTTGAAAACTTTATGCTAAATAAGCCAGACACAAACAGATATTCTGTAATTCTGTTCATATTTGGTACCTAGAATGGGCAAATCCATTGAGACAGAAAGTAGAATAGAGGTCATCAGGGGCCAAGTAGAAGAGAGAATGGGAATTTTGTTTCGGGAAGATGAAAAAATATGTGGTGATCAATAGTGGTGATGGTTGCACAACAATGTTAATGTACTTAATGCCATAGAATTATACACTTAATATATTTAATAGATTACATTTTGTTATAAATATGTGACCACAGTAAAAACAAAAAAAACTAAGGGAAGGGTTTTAAAATGGCTTACTAGAGGCATTTGGTACTCACATGCTTTAAAAAGAAGAACCAAAAAAGCAAGTAGATAATCATAGTTCAAATACATCATCTGAGAGTGAACTCTGGAATCCAACAGATAAGTGACAGGAAACACCTAAGGCAAAGAAGGAGAGGGAGGCAAGGCAGTCTGCTCAGCTGAAATCAGTAGCCAAGAGAAATTCCCCAATGCAAAGAATAGGTAAGTGACAGATGCCCAGAAGTCCACATTTCCAAAATGGACACCTTTAATCCTAGCCACAGGAGAGCCCCTCAACTCTTGCAGGCCATGAAACTAACATGGGGGGTTTCCTGGGGTCTGAGCAACAGCATTTCTCCAGAAAGGAAGCTCATACTGGATCTCACACATACCCGGAGTCCTAAGCAGCTACAGCAAGGTGATATTTTCAGAACCCAGCTTCGACCAGACTGCATCCTTCCCTGGGGCCCAACAGCCCCTGCATCTCCACATCCCCATTGATATCCCCTGCCTGCAGCTGCTGCCAAGGCTGCCTGCTAGCACCAGGAACAAAGCATGAGCCATTAAACCTGACCTCACTGCCCCAGAAGCATGGCTGCCATGCATTTACAAGTATTCTGAGGACAGACTACCCAACCTACAGCTGCCAGCTGGTACTGAATTGCACATGTTCCCCAGCTGCCTGACTAGACTCTTGCCAATGAAAGTAATCCTGCTCCCCAAAGCATCTGGGCTGAAGCACAGCTACTTCTGTCCCCACCCAAGCTTCCTGACAGAGGCCTGGAGATCACCCCACCACAGCCTACTACAGCCAGCACCTTTAGGTACCATAAAGGGACCAGTGGACAGGCCTACTCAGCCTGATTCCACTCTCTAGTGCTGAACATGCCATCAGGTAGCCTGGGAATCACCCTGCCCCATGAACCACCATTAACACCACAGCACTTTTCCCAGGGTCCCGGGAATGAGCTGATCCAACGTGATGCTGCCACCATGGCAGGCATCCCCTCAAACATGCCACATGCATGTCTGGGTACTGGCCCACCCAGCTCATTGCAGTCACTGCCAACAATAGTGAGGACCAATTGCAAGGCAGAGGATTGCCCTGCCACTGTTACTGCCATCATCATGCCATGCCCACTGCCCAGAGGCCTGAGGATATGGCCACCCACTCAGCCCACTCGTGCTACTGCCAACACCTGAGCAAGCCACCTGGAGTCCCAGGAATCAGCCTACCTGGACCAACTAATACCAATGCCAGCTTTTGCCACCAAGAGGCCCAGTGACAGTCATGCTCAGCCTGATGTTTTCACCAATAAAGCCTGAGCACTGGCCAACCTGGTATATCTGTGACCAGGAAAATGTCACAGCCTGCACTAACAGCTGCACCCTATGCCACTGAGAAAATCACAGGCACCACTGAGACTGCTTATAGAGGCTGCAATACTGCACATACACAGAAGCAAAGCACTACCCAACCAATATCATAAATATATCTTCAGGAAAACTTCTTTCCTGCAAAAGCAAATTCAAAAATTGGAAGAAGAAGCTGTTACACCAGATGCACAAACTTCAGTGAATGAGCACAAGAAACATGAAAAAGCAAGGGAAAATAACACTTCCAAATAAATACAATAATCTGCCAGCAATGAATCCAATTAGAAAGAAATTAACAAAATGCTGAATAAATAATTGAAAATATAGATTTTTAAGAAGCTCAGTAAGACACAAGAGAACTCTGAAGAACTACACAAAAAAATCAGAAAAACAGCTTAGGATATAAATGAGAAATTTACCAAACAAACAGATATAATTTTAAAATGAAGCAAATAAATTCTAGAAGTGAAGAATTCATTGAATTAAATACAAAATACATTTGAAAGCATAAACAATAGGCTAGATCAAGCAAAAGAAAGAATTTCAGAACTTGAAGACTGTGCTTTTGAAATAAACCAGTCAGACAAAAATAAAGAAAAAAGAATAAAAAGAATGAGCAAAGCCCATGTGAAACATGGGACACCATATAGCAACCAAATATTTGGATTTTTAGTGTCACAGAAAATAGAAAGAAAATAAAAGGGACAGAAAACCAATTTAATAAAATAATAGCTGAAAACATCCCAAATCTAAAAAGAGATTTAGGCATGCAAATACAAGAAGCTCAGAGATCCCCTAATAGATATAATTCAAAAGGACTAGTCTTTTTTCCCCAAAATGAATGACTAGGGACATTGGATGCCAATTCTTCTCAGAAAGATCAAAGTTACTGGTAAATGCATGTTTCAAACAGAAAACTGGGAAGAGATCCAGGACCTGTCAAAAATCCCAGAGGAAGAAGCCTGAGTGCAGAAACAAAGCAGCAAGTATGGGACAGAGGTTGACACCCAAGGAACTCTGATCCCTGCAGAAAGGGTAAGTAGGAGTGCTTCTCTGCTTCCCTCACCCCTGTAACAATCTGCTGACTGCCAAACCACTGGAGAGGCCCTCTGCCCTTACGGCCCTGGGCAATGCTGTTGGTGGTAATTTGGGAGCTTCCTAGGGACAGAGAACCGAAAGGTCATCTTATGCAGCCATGATTGCATGCCCCTCAGACACAAGCTGAGACAGTGGGTGCCATACCAGTTATAGCTGTGGTGCACCATTGCCCTGCCCAAGGAATCTCTGCCTTGAGTCACCACACCACCAGTTTCCCCGCAAACATACCCCACAACGCACTCGGATTTTGGAAAACACAGGAGACTGATGGGTCACCAGGTAGTTATATAGGACTCCTGGAGATGTAACCCTTAGCATGGGCCACCTCTAATAGAAAGGAGAGCGCAGCCTTCCAAGGCACCTTTTGGGATAAACAATACACAGGGACAGCACCAATTTCTGAAGGGAGTAGCACCAGCAGTCAGGAATGGATGCAAAGAGTGGGTCATCTCTTACCCTACTCCATCCACTGTTGCTGACACAGCAGTTTCTCCCCTGTTGGGTGCAGCACAAATTCAATTGGAGAAAGTACCCCTTTTTTATATTTTGATCTTTTTTTTAAAGTTCTGGGATACATGTACAGAATGTTCAGATTTGTTACATTGTTATACATGTGCCATGGTGGTTTGCTGCACGTATCAACCCATTATGTAGATTTTAAGCCCTGCATACATTAGGTATTTGTCCTAATGCTCTCCCTCCCTTTGCTCCCTGCTCCCTGACAGGCCCCAGTGTGTTATGTTCCCCTCCCTGTGTCCATGTGTTCTCATTGTTCAACTCCCAGTTATGAGTGAGAACATGTAGTATTTGGTTTTCTGTTCTTGTGTTAGTTTGCTGAGAATGATGGTTTCCAGCTTCATCCATGTCCCTCTGCAAAGGACATGAACTCATTCTTTTTTATGACTGCATAGTATTCCATGGTGTATATATGGCACAATTTTTTTATCAATTCTATCACTGATGGGCATTGCGTTGGGTCCAAGTCTTTGCTATTGTGAACAGTGCCGCAATAAACATACGTGTGCTTGTGTTTTCATTGTAGAATGGTTTATAATCTTTTGGGTATATACCCAGCAATGAGATTGCTGGGTCAAATGCTATTTCTGGTTCTAGATCCTTGTGGAATCGCCACACTGTCTTCCACAATGATCGAACTAATTTACACTGCCACCAACAGTGTAGAGGCATTCCTATTTCTCCACATCCTCTCCAGCATCTGTTATTTCCTGACTTTAATGATTGCCATTCTAACTGACATGAGATAGCATCTCATTGTGGTTTTGATTTGCATTTCTCTAATGACCAGTGATTATATGCTTTTTTTCATATGTTTCTTAGCTGAATAATTGTCTCCTTTTGAGAAGTGTCTGCTCATATTCTTTGCCCACTTTTTGATGGGGTTGTTTGCTTTTTTCTTATAAATTTGTTTAAGTTCCTTGTAGATTCTGGATGTTAGCCCTTTCTCAGATGGATACATTGCAAAAAATTTCTCCCATTCTGTAGGTTTCCTATTCACTGGGATCATAGTTTCTTGTGCTGTGCAGAAGCTCTTTAGTTTAATTAGATCCCATTTGTTGATTTTGGCTTTTGTTGCAATTGCTTTTAGTGTTTTAGTCATGAAGTCTTTGCCCATGCCTATGTCCTGAATGGCACTGTCTAGGTTTTCTTCTAGAGTTATCATACTTTTAGGTTTTATGTTTAAGTCTTTAACCTATTTAATTTTTGTATAATGTGTAAGGAAGGGGTCCAGTTTCTTTTTTCTGCATATGTCTAGCCAGTTTTCCCAGCACCATTTATTAAATAGGGAATCCTTTCCCCATTGCTTGTTTTTGTCAGGTTTGTCAAAGATTGAATGGTTGTAGATGTGTGGCATTATTTCTGAGGCCTCTATTCTGTTCCATTGGTCTATATATCTGTTTTTGTACCAGTACCATGCTGTTTTGGTTACACTAGCCTCGTAGTATAGTTTGAAGTCAGGTAGCACAATGCCTCCAGCTTTGTTCTTTTTGCTTAGTATTGTCTTGCCTATACAATCTCTTTCTGGATTCCATATGAAATTTCAAGTTTTTTTCTAATTCTGCAAATAAAGTCAATGGTAGCTTGATGGGAATAACACTGAATCTATACTTTGGGCAGTATGGCCATTTTCACGATACTGATTCTTCCTAACCATGAGCATGGAATGTTTTGCCATTTGTTTGTGTCCTCTCTTATTTTCTTAGCCAGTGATTTGTAGTTCTTGAAGAGGTCCTTCACATCGCTTTTAAGATGTATTCCTAGGTATTTTATT
>NW_016107895.1:664850-691396 GCF_001604975.1 Cebus imitator | reverse complement strand
TTTTTTTTTGAGATGGGGTCTCACTCTGTCTCCCAGGCTGGAGTGTAGTGGCATGATCTTGACTCACTGCAACCTCTGCCTCCTGGGTTCAAGCAATTCTCAATTCCACTGCCTCAGCCTCCCAAGTAGCTGGGACTACAGGCACCCACCATCACGCCTGGCTAATTTTTATACTTTTAGTAGAGACAAGGTTTCACCATATTGGCCAGGCTGATCTCGAACACCTGACTTTGTGATCTGCCTGCCTCAGCCTCCCAAAGTGCTGAGATTACAGGCATGAGCCACTGCACCCAGCCGACAATGGGGTTTTCTAAATATACAATCATGTCACCTGCAAAGAGAGACAATTTGACTTCCTGAGGATTGTTCTGAATGGAAAGTTTACTGTACTGAATAGTGCATATTATGTATGCAAGTAACAAGTGATAATTCAAAGACCCCTTATGAGATTGTTTCACCACATCACTTTCACAAATCTCCATGCAGAAATGTGTTTAGCTATTCTCCATGGTCTAGATTTGCACGTGGATGTATTTTAGCTCCTGACCCAAACTTTGTATGGTAAAATTAATCCCTGGAGCTACTGAATTACAAAGCTGGAAGTTTCCAACAGAGGTCCCAGTGTTGGTCACAGCTCCAGATTTATGAACTCATAAAACGTTAACTGCATTTCCCTGTGATTTGTGTCTCATTCTGTTTTTCACATATGATGTATAAGTGAAGTACACTATCCGCAGATGACATCAGTGCACTGATAAACCTATGAAATTGCTCTTGTGTTTAACTGTCTTCATACCCTAGCAATATAAAAATTGAATGATATGAAGATGAATGGAAAATCTATAGATTTCTTAAAGCTACTGGTTTCACTATCCTAAGCTGGAAGAGTATTAAGTGGGTCAAAGCCCAATATGAGCTAACTGGGCTCTATTAGCCAAAGTTCTGGTAGGATGTTTAGGCTTCTGGGGTGATCTCCAAAAACTTGTATTTTTTACTTTTATTTTCTCACAGTTCCCTTAGGGACAGTGGTACCCATTACCTTGGGGAAAAACTTCTATCTGTATTTGCTGTAGTAAAGGTTGCCACAGTTAGACAACATTCCTAACAATCATCCCTCAGACCAAGACCATGGAAGCAGATGGGCAGCACTAAATTTCATGAAGCCTTGTACTATGGTCTGAGTATTTGTGTCTGCCTAAAACTCATATGTTGAAACCTAATCACCAATATGATGGTATTAGGAGGTGGGAATGGTATTAGTCCGCTACTTGGATATGTCTGGGTAAGTATGGAAGGATTATGAATCAATGATGAATTGGATTAGTGTCTTTATAAAAGAGGTTCCAGAGAACTGCTTTGCTTCTTCTACCACGTGAGGACACAGCTAGAAGGCACTTATCTATGAACCAGAAAGTGGGCTCTCACCAGACACTGTATCTTCTGGCACCCTGATCTTTTACTTTCTAGCTTTCAGAAATAAGATAAATACATTTTTGTTGTTTATAAGCTACCCAGCTTATGGTATTTTGTTATAGCAACCCAAATAGGCTAAGAAACTGGGACTGAGTTGGATGCTACTACAGAGAACACTTAAAAATGTGGAAGTGGCTTTGGAATTAGGTAATGAGTAGATGCCATAACTGATGTGAAAGGCTGACTCTAATAGAATAGACCAGTGATTCTTCTTGTTTGGGCAATTGGCCATCAAATTTTAAAATGGCAAAAGGACATAAAAATGAACCAAGTATCAGAGTCGTTGCAACTTGAAACAAAGCCAGTGTCAGGCTAGATAATCTCCATGGCCATAAGAGAGCCACAGACATAAAGAACTTCCAAAGAATATGAATGGGAAAAGGGGAAAAAAAACAAAGAAGCAAATGGAAAAAGAGGAACTTAACAGAAATGGAGTGGAGAATATCAGATGCCCTAGATGAGGTAAAGTCGGTGCCAGTTGAAGGACCAGCCAGCAGAGCAGCATTAGGAATTCAAAAGGACAAAGCAATCTCATCTAATATCCTTGTGATATAATTTATCATACAAACCAGGAGACTTTTGCAAAAAGAAGGTGCTCTTAATAATTATGCCAGACCTACAGGTGCATATTGGACTTCTGTCTGGCTGACTAGTCAACCTTTCTATAAGATCCTCTATGATCGGGCTCCTATCTAACCGCCTTCTCACACTCATCCTACTCTAAAGCAAAAGCCTGTTCTCAAGTACCCCTGCTATTCTAAGAGCAAGAGCCAACTTCTATCCCACAGAGAAGCTCCTATCCATATGCCACGCACAAAAGTCCTAGTTGGTTAGCTCAAGTCCTCAGGCCCACCACACTAAAGAGACTCAAGTAAAATCAACAGACCTTATCACCAACTTCTCACAGGTTATTCTAATTCAAGTACAAGAAGCAAAGCTATCTCATTCCAGGCCCTAAGGTTTAATCCTGTGGATCAAGCCAGAGTGCTCCTTGGTCACATGCATGCTTCTAGAAAGAACACAGTGCAGAGGATTTTTAGAAGGACCCTGGAATTCAGTTCTCCAGTGTCTATCACTTCCTCTTGTGCCACAGCTCTCTACTTATCCCTCGCAAAAGTGATTTTCACCTCTTCTTTTTCCCTAAAATTCCAAAATAGGTTATTTTGGCTGGCTCTTTAGACCAAAGTGCTCCAACTGTCCTTTTGCTTTGAGCTCTAAGGATCTTTATCAAGGCTCTACCATTAATTTTATCATAGATTCCTAGTTCTCATTCTGTGATAAGCTCATATGCCTGAAACCTTTTTCTTAGGAGTTCTCTTCCAGGAGGCTCTGTGGTCCTTGGTAACAATGGACTCCTGACAAATCTGCCTCATAGTCCTTCCATACGTGCCCAGACATATCCCAGTAGTAGAGTAATACCAGCTTAGTTTCAAACTGGGACTATTAACTGTACTTACCAATAACCCTTTGAGTGAGGAAAAGCAAGTGTTATCCCTAATTTTGTGAGTTAACTGAAACTTAGAGGGTTCACCCAAAGACATATTGTTAAGAAAGTATACAGGCAGGATTGCAGTCTAAATCTCTGGGCTGTTAGTCTAGGGCACGCTGTACTTACCAATAGAAAAACCGCAACAAATAACCAGTAAATCTTGCAAAAGAAACACAATAACAAAGTCAGTAAACCAGTTTTATGCAGACATAATCTAGATGTTTAATGTTTTTATATCTTCACTCATACCCCATATTATCAAATACAATTAGTTAACCATTGAACAATGTGGGAATTAGGAATGTCAACATCCTATTGAGTCAAAAATCCACATATAACTTTGGACTCCCTGAAAATTTAATTACTAATAGCCTACTGTTGACCAGAAGTCTCATTGATAACATAAACAGTCAATTAACATATATTTTGTATGTTATATGTATTACATATTATATTCTTATAATAAAGTAAGATAGAGATAAGAAAATCACAAGGAAAAGGAAATATATGTACTATTCATTAAGTGGAAGTGGATCATCATAAAGGTCTTTATCTCTGTCTTCAAATGGAGGAGTCTGAGAAGAAGGAAAAAGAGGAGGGGTTGGCATTGCTGTCTTAGGGGCTGCAGAGGCTGAAAAGGTGGGGGAGGTGGAAGGGAGGCAAGAGAAGCAGGTACACAGAGTGACTTTTACTGAAAAAAAATTGCATATAAGTAGACCTGTACTGTTCAAACTTGTGTTGTTCAAGGGTCAACCGTACTTAGTGGATGTGCAATACATACCTGTCAGTTGCTTTATGGGCATGTTGGCTACAGCAGGACTTTGCCTCGCTTTAAACACTTCACAAAAGATACCACAAGGTGTATCAGACTATACATCTTCCTTTAACGTTAGACAACTCCCATTAACAGTCAGAGATGCATTTACTGGTTGAAAATGAACTCATAAATAGAACATTTAAAAGAACATATTAGAAACATACCAGAGCTAAAAACCTCCAGAGCAAGGAAAGGAAGCAACACACAAATTCAGCCCTCAAACAACCAAAACTTCACAGTCCAGTGCTAGTAAAAATTGGTCAGAGACTCCAGGATAACATGAATTATCAGGCCTGTGTTAAGGCTATCAAAACATAACATCTTTTCCAAAAAAGCACTGGAAATCCAAGTCTCCACCAGCCTATGCCCATGGAAACCATTCTGCCTGTAGAAATTGTTCCACCAGAGAAAAAGCTAGCACAAGTCCAAGTTCCTCCTTCCAGCAAAGTGTAAAGTCAAAAATGACTTCTCCAGCCCTATTAGTGTTCCATGATTTAAACATTTTCTTTCTTCAATCACCTCCTTACCCAATTCGTAAAGAAAGGAAAAAAATAAACTTTAGACCTTCAAAGCAAGTCAAATGAAAGGTGAATCTAACTGAACAAACAAGAGGTGATTCATTGGCTGATCTGTCTTCCCAAAGTGGCAGAAGGGGAAAATTTATTGCTTGTCTCACACGTCCTTCCATCCTACCTGCAAAGCAAGCAGATTTAGAGTAACCTTAGCTTGGTGCTAAGAACTTTTTGGCCCAATTCCAAAGCTAGTTCCATTATATGCATTTTGCACATATACATGCACATATACACAGAAACAAATGTCTTTGCCATACCAAGATCATTCAATATCAAGACAATTAAATCCTCTCTAAAATAAAGCCCCATTTTCAAGACTAATTAAATAGTGTCTAAACACACTGAGCAGTGCCAATGCTTTAGAAATGCTTATTCACTGTTCTAGCATTCCTTAACAAAAAGATGGTTGTCAACAAGGAGAAATAATTTGCATCATCAGGTTAAAGCCCTTCCTCCCTCCTCCAGCCCTGCTATCACTTATATACCCACACCAACCACCACCACAAACTTAGATCTAGACAACTTTGGAAAGGTGATTTTAAAGTCTAAGTGTTTATTTTTTGCAGCCATTGGCATTTTAGCTTTAAAGCGCTTCTCTCTCATTTTCCAGCAGTCTCTCTGAGCCAAATTCAGTTCCATTCCATAATTCCACAGGGCTGTATCATTATGCATGGCTTATAGTACTTTAGGGAAAAGGATGGAATGTAAACATTTCCATCCAAGCACACATTATCAAACTGAGCAGGCAGTGTAGGCAGGTGATGTACAACGTTAGACATGACATCGGTACTTAAGGCAGAAATTTCTCCCACAAAATATGGAATGGAAGGAGGATGACAAGGAACTGTATACTATATCTCACAAAAGGCTAAAGTCTCATTGCTGGTGCCATCCTGCTAATGTTAAATTTTTACAAGAAGATAAAAGTATATTAGTATATTAGTCCCCTTCATCCACAGTTTAGCTTTCTGTGGTCTCTCCTGGGCAACCTCAATCTGAAAATATGTGAGCACAGAACAATAAGATATTCTGAGAGCGAGAGAGACCACAGTCACATAACCTTTATTACAGTATATTTTTATAATTGTATAATTCTATTGTATGTATTCGTTATTGTTGTTAATCTCTTATTTTGCCTAATTTATAAATTAAACCTTATCACAGGTACATGTGTATGAAAAAACATAATATATATATATATATATATATATATATATATATATATATAGGATTCAGTACTATCCATAGTTTCAGGCATTGACTGGGAATCTTGGATCATATCCCCGACAGTTAAGGGGGAGCTACTGTAACTCCCTTCAAACAAATTTTTGAAGTCCAAGAAGGAGGCCTCTCTGCCTGCCTAATGCCAATACAAGTAGGATTAGTCCATTCTCTTTCTGTTATTTGATGATCTTAATTTTCCATGGCTAAAGTCTACACAGGTTGATTGCCTACAATGAAGAATATCAATAATGCATTCTACTGTTCAGGTTTTCAATGAATTCAGGTAAAATGAGAATACCAGGACAAAATAAAAAAACTGAATCTCAGCTACCAATTCTCTCCTACCCCATTACCCAAGCAATTTTAATTCTTCACTATTTTATTAATATTACAATTAGTCAGATAATGGCCCATAAATACCATCTTTATTTCTACCTCTGTGCCTTATTAATTCTGTTTCATTAGTCTCCTTTTCAAAAGTCTATCTTACTCTAGTATTTAGTTCATCTCATCCTCTCTATGAAGTTTTTTACTAATCTTCAATAAACAATAACCCCTCATTTCTTGAACTTCTAGAGCAGTGGTTTTCAAACTTCAGCATGATCAGAATCCCCTAGAGGACTTCTTAAAACAAAAATTACTGGGCCCCTCCGCCAGAGTGTCCGATTCAGTAAATCCAGGTAGGGGCCATAAAATAAGCAATTCTAACAAGCTCTTAGGGAATGCTGATGCTGCTGGCCTAGGAACCACAATTTAAAAACCAAAAATCTATAGCATTTATCTTTAGTACATTTAGCTTTTGATTATAGATTATCATTTATTATTCTTCAGCTGCTTTATGAATAGATGTATGTATCAGATAAGACTTTGTGCTACAAAGAACAGAAAACCCAATGCAAACTGACTTAAACAAAAAGGGGATTATTTTCTCACTTAATTGAAACATGCAGATACTAGTTGATGTAGTAGCTCAATGATATCTTCCAGGACTTAATTTCCTTATATCCTTCTACTCCACTATCCTCAGTGTCAACTTCATCCTAAAACTGGTACCATTCTTGACAACCATGTAACTGCCAGCCACAATTAAGACTACATTATTGCAACATCTAAAAAGACACACAGAATGTCTCCTCAGCATTCCAAATAAGAGTACTGAAATTCACCCCGATTAAGTAGCCTGAAGCAAGTAACCAGTTAAGCAGAGGGGCGAATAGCAGAAGGAAAGTCTGAATATGGTTAGAAAGAGGGCTGAAAAATGAATCCTGGAAAAACA
This sequence comes from Cebus imitator, assembly GCF_001604975.1. NCBI lineage: Eukaryota > Metazoa > Chordata > Mammalia > Primates > Cebidae > Cebus > Cebus imitator. Next base: position 684,545 of record NW_016107895.1, on the reverse strand, counting down.
CCCTATATACGCCTACTACTACACAACCCAACAAAAGTATAACATCAACTAGGGTAGTGACAGTATCAACTACCTCTCTTATATCACAGAGGGAGCACTCAATAAACACTGGAGGGAGCACTCAATAAACACTGGATGATTCATTGCTTTTTTTTAAGAAAAAAATTCTACCAATTGATTTAGATATAGCCTTATAGTATAGACTAGCTATCTATATAATATATATGTATTATTTAACTAATTAAACTTCATTTCCACTTGAATTTCATGCAGAAAATGTTGATAAGAGCTTTCTGTNGGCCTTAGAGTGCTGTTTGAGGATAAAATAACAAAGTATAAAGCATATGGTGATTACACAACAAAAATAATCCAGCACCATTTTAGACTTTTATCTTTGGCCGCTATTATTACCAATTTACTATGACAATAATTAATCGCTTTAAAGTGAGTTTTTATCTAAAACATTCATGAGAAACTAGTTCTACTGCCTCCAAAAAATGTCTGGCCTATGAGTATTGAAACAGCTCTCACTTCCACAGACTACTGTGATTGTTAGAATGCCTCATTTAATATATTGAGCTAAAAAATCTGTTCCCTTACAACTTTTACTCATAGATTCTAATTTTACTATTAGGGGCCATACCAAACAAGTCTTTCTTAGAATATTGATCAAATCTTAGGGCATATATTTGAATGTAGGTTCTTATTTATTAGAAACTAACAAGACCATTTTTTACATGTTACTTAAAAGAAAAACCAAGTTGAAAAAAATGCATGGCAATATTTCGTATTAGTTTCCTAGGTTGCTGTAATAAAAATGCTACAAACCAAGTGGCTTGGAACAATAGAAATTTGTCCTATCACAGTTGTAGGTGTCCAAAATCAAGGCATTGGCAGGGCCATGCTCCTTCTTAAAGGCTCTAGGGAAGAATCTTTCCCTTGCCTCTTTCTAGCTTCTGGTGGTTGCCAGCAATCCTTGTCATTCCTTGGCTTATAGCTGCATCACTTCACTCTCTGCCTCCATCGTTACATGGCCTTTTCCCTTGTTTTTCTCCACTGTGCCTATGGGTCAGAATCTGCCTTTTCTTTCTCTTATAAAGATATCAATCATTAGACTTAAGCCCGCACCTTAATGTAATATGACCTCGCATTCACTTATTAATATATGCAAAGACTCTATTGCTAAAAAGGCGCATATTCAAAGGTACTAGGGGTTAGGATATGAACACATCTTTGGGGACAAGAACAACTGAACCCATTACAACTGTATAGGGCATCAATATTCTCAAAAATTATATAAGTCTGTATGCTCAAAATATTTCATGGCTTCAAAAAACGTTAAAGAGGAATTATGTGAGTAGAAGATAAGGTAAATTCACATAAATATTCCAAAAACAGTAAAAGAGAAAATATACATTTTGCTGATAATAAGTAGTAATTCAAATGTTAATAACACTCCAATTGAGTGTTTACTACATGTCAAAACTATATTGAGCTCTTTATGTACATTAGCTCATGCATTCCTCTCAACAATCATATGGTAGGCATGGCAGATACACAGAACAATAATGCAACCTTTCCTTTCCCCAAAAAGATGTTCACATTTGAATCTCAGAGCCTGTAAATATGTTACTTTGCATGGCAAAAGGGTCATGTACAAATGTGATTAAAGTTACAGACCTTAAAATAGGGAAATTATTCTGAATTATCTGAATGGGCCCAATCTAATCACATGAACCCTTAAAGTAGAGAAGCTTTCCAGGCTAGAGTCGGGGGGGGCGGGGAGACAGATACAGAGTGACATGATGGAAGAAGCAGCAAGAGAGATTCAAAGAGTGAGAGCGATTCAATCCATTGTTTCTCAATTTGAAGATGAAGGATGGGCCATGAACTAAGGAATGAAGTTGACTTCCACAAGCTGGGAAGATCCCAGTAGATAGCCAACATAGAAATGGAGACCCTAGCCCTACAACCACAGAAAATGATTTCTGCCAACAATCTGAATGAACAAGGAAACAGATAAAGGCATACAGCCCTGACGACAACCTAATTTTAGTCCAGTAAGGACCTTCTCAGACTTTTAACCTATATAACTATAAGATAATAAATTTATATTATTTTAAACCACTAAGCTTATGGTAATTTTTTATGGCACATAAAAATCTAACACAGTAGGTCAATATTATCACTACCATTTACAGACCAAAAAGCAAGTAATTTGTTTCAGAAATATTAAGTAACATGCCTAAGGTCACACAAACACTAAGTAGCAAAACAGAAATTTAAACAGAAATATTCCTCAAATTAAAGCTCATGCTTTTTAAAATCACAATGTTATACTGTTCATCTCAAAAAATGATGAGATCCCAAAGAAGTTAGTTTCAAAAATTAAAAAAAAAAAATTACGTTGACCCAGTGCCTCATCACATATAGTACTGACACTCATGCCAGTAAAGTTAAGCAGGCAACTTTTATGGCCTAAAAAAATACCTGACTACAACAGCAGAGTTGACTTTCAGAATATTTGTATGTGAGTAAATACATATTTGTAAACTTTTTCTCTCTCCTTCTTTTCCCTCATCACTCTCTCATCCCTCCCCCTCCAATATCCCACCAACCTAAAATATTGTCATACAGCAAACAGCCAAAGATAGCCAAGATGTTCCTGAAAAAATAAGTTTGGGAGACTTGTCCCTCTCTTTAAAACCTCAAAACTTCATACAGCCACAGTAATTAAGATGGGATAAGAAAACAGACCCACAGAAAGAAACAGAGAATCCAGAAACAGATTTATGCGTATATGAAAATCTGATAGGTGACAGAGCTTGCCATTGATAATCATAAGAGAAAGAGTAGACTATTTTAGAAGTGGTTCTGGCATAATTGACTATTATACCAAAGAAAAAAATAAAATTGGATCACCATGTCACTCCATACAAAATCAATAGCAGATCGATTAAATAAGACTCTATTTCATTTGTGAGTATTCTCAACTTAATGACAGTATAGTTATTTGCATATATGCAATAAGAACCTGTTTTCTTTTGTAATAGGACACAATTAGAGAAACTCGTTATTTTACCAAGGCTTTGATTGGAATGGCATGCTTTCTTTAAAGAATCAAAGTTGACATGTATAGTCAATAAAAGTTCCTTGGGAAATTTGGCCTCATATCTTGTCTACACAGTCCTGTGCAAGGTTCCTGACTTGTGGTAAATAAATAATGTCACTTTCTAACAGGCCCAGGAGCTCCAAGCTATATTGGAACCTCAAGAGGAGAGGAATGTACCCAAATCATGGTATTTGAGGGTATAAACCCATAACTGGGCTCAGATTAAAAAAAAAAAAAATGAAAGTCTTACCTAAGATTCCTTATGGAACTGAGTTATATCAAAGCTAATTTTTAAACCATATGTGAAAAATCATTATTCCTGCTGCACTTTATGCAATCATCAGGCCAAGTACACTAAAACTAAAGTTTATGTTGTAAACAAATCAGTTCTACCATGATTTGATTTTAATAAACATAGGGACTGGAGAGAGAAAAATTATGGTTCACAAGAGAAACTATAGTATACCTGTTTTTAGCTGTGTTCGAGATTTTTTTCTACAGTTTGGACTAAATTCCTGTGGGCTACAAGTCCCAAACTAATGCTTTCAAATCTTTACTTTTAAAACTGGGAATTGCACTACTTACCTTAGTACTCAATATTTACCTTATAGTATGCTGTTCTCTTAAATGTGGTACTAAAACTATAGATGACAATACTAACACCTTTGCCATGCAAACCTTGGAACCCCAATCAGGCCTGCATGAGTATGCTCTGACAGTTGCAAAGTGGTTCCACTCCTCTCACCTTGGGGTCAACACCTACCCCCACTATGCCCCTGATCAGCAGGATAGAGCAGTCTTCACATTTTTTCCATCTTCAATAGCCAATATCTTAAAATTAGGGTGTTATGAAATCCAAAGGGAAGCATTGAAGTCACCATTGCAAAATTATAACTGAGAGAGTGAAAACGATCTGGTCTAACCAACACTATCTTACTTCTAACCTCCAAGTTGTCCTTATTCACTCCTGGGTGAAGGCTGAACTAACTTTGGGAGGTACTTAGTTTATAGTTCAAAACAAAGATGGTAACAGCCCTTTGTTTCCCAAAACAAACATCCTTCTTGCCTGGGGACTAGACTGCCTTTGTAGGACTAACAATTAGCCACAGGATTAAAAATTATGGTTTAGGAGTCATGCAACTGTAGGCCATGAAATTCTGACCCTCCCTAAACTGCTCCTAAGATCAGTGCTTGAGATATTTTACAGACCCTGCACTTGATGGATCAACTAGTGCCACCCAGATTGATAAACTGACTCACCTGATCTTGTGGCTTCCACCCAGGAACTGACTCAGTGCAAGAGGACAGTTTCAATTCCCTATTATTTCATCTCCTACCCAACCAATCAGGACTCTTCACTGACTGGCCTTCCCCCACCCACGAAATCATCCTTAAAAACTCTGATCCCCAAATGCTCGGGGAGACTGATTTGAGTAATAATAAAACTCCAGTATCCCCCGCCCCCCCCCCAAAAGACTCCATTTGAAAGTCTAAACCTAAAAATAAATAAGAGAAAGTATCCTTTTTGACCTCAGGTTAGGGAAAACATTTTAAGCATATAGCAAAACCACTAAAGAAAAAGGTTGATAAGTTTACTCCATCAAATTTGAGAACATCTATCAGAAGACACCATGAAGAAAATTAAAAGGCAACCTACAAACTTATAGAAGATAACTGCAAATCATATAACAAACAAAGAATCAATATTGGGGGTATACAATGAACTCATACAAATCAATAAGGAAAAGAGAAATTGTTCAACAGAAAAAATAGTCCAAAAATATGAACAGGTAATTTTTTAAAGAGGAATCATAAATGGCCTATAAAACATGAAAAGCTGCTCAATCTCACTTGTAATCAGAGAAACACAAAATTAAAAACACAATAATAATAATTTTATAACTGCCAAATTGGTAATAAATTACAAGTCTATTAATATGGAATATTGGTGAAGATGTGGAGCAACACAAACTTTTATACTCTGCTGACAAATTCGTAGGAACACTTTGGAAAAGTTGAATATGTTTATTCTCTATGATCCTGTAGTTCCAAACATATATATACACCCTAGAAAAATTCTTGAACATCCACAAGAAACATATACAAGAATGTTTCATTATTTGTCTCTCCAAATCCCTAGCATCAATAGTAGTGTCAATAGTAGCACTTGTAATTGCAAAACCTGGGAACAAACCAAATATTCCCCAACATGACAATAGTTAAATTATAATATATTCATACAATGGAACACAGTACTGAAAATGAATTAAATACAGCAATATGCATTAACATGAAAGTATCTCAAAAATATGTTAGGGAAATAAAGGAGGTCATGGTATTTTTTCATCCATATTAATTTAAAAATATAAAACTAAACAATATTTTATATAAAGTTATATACACATGATTTTAAAAGCTGAAAATAGCAAGAGAATGAGGAACACAAAATTTTGCATAGTGCTTTCCTCTTGTTGGAGGTGATAATGAGTGAAGAGATGCTGCAGGGCTTGCAAATGTGCTAACATTCTATTTCTTAAGCTAAAGATGCGTATTCATCTATTATTCTTTTGCATGTATGATATAGTTCACTATAAACATTTTATATATCCATGTAGAAAATATATATTTTGAGGAGTAGTTTTCAAGCTGTGCTTCTCTGAGCTGGTAAATAACCACTGTAAAAGAGAGTAATTGGGGCGGCCAGAGCAGTAAGAATGTTAAGGAGGTAAGACTCCGGGCTCTCCCACTTCAGTTTCACTCAGAGCAGCTGCATCTATCTGAATATAGAGAAGGTTTGAAAAGAACTTCAAGCAGGACTATTCTGCAGAAAGAAGGGTACACACTGAATTACAAGGTATCCTTGTACAGTTAGGTATTTGTTTATATAGCATTAGCTACTTGTCAGAGGGCCAAATATATCAAAAACTCAAGTATCAGCAGCCATTGCTCAGAGATGACAAATTCAAACTTGAGGTAAAATAGTTGTGAAATGATATTATAAGTCAGGATGAGAAAACTGGCACCTATTTACTTGCAACCTTTCAAGAACCCATCAACAATAAAATGGATAAAGAGGGGTGACTTTCCTTTAAGCTTCTATCCTTGGTTCCTTCTTTCAACCAGCTATAAGTTTCATAATGATTTCCAACATCAAAAAGTGGTCTGTCTCATTCTTTTTCCCCCTACCTCAGCTATCCGCTCTCTTTCTCATTCATTCTCTCCAATAAAATGTTCCATGTGACTATAAATTTTTTCTTTTATAAAATATGTTGGCCAATGTGAACAATTTTCAACTTTTCATTATTTCAGTCTCTCCAAATCCTTAACATCATATGATATTACTGCAAAAATATTCTAATCTAGCTGTATGATTCAGCAATTCTAGTATCTAAATGGATACCATCAAAAAATCTTTTTATGGATTTTAATTTATTTTTTCTTTTCAACCTGGTGCAACATGTCTGTTTTCTCCATTTGTCTCGCAAAGGTCAGTTTGGCTGTGCCTTCGTGTTCCAGCAGAAATGAATCATCTGCTTCATGACAGCAATTTTCCACTCTGACTTACCCTTTAATTACTTTTTAATCATATATTTGGCTTATTGTCGCATGGTAGTTCGTCACTTTCTTTGTAAAGTTTCTTTGTAAGTAAGAATGAAAACACTTATTCTGAATAGTATTGAATGAAGCTATAACAGAGAAGTTACATCCTCACTTCACGATAGGCATAGGTTACCAAAAGGTGGGTACAGATTAAATTTCTGTAAATCCAGCTTTATCTTTCCATATACAAATATGTTCATTTCTTTATTTTATTTTATTTCATTTTATTTTATTTTAAGACACAGTCTTGCTGTCACAGAGGCTGGAGTACAATGGTGGGATCTCGGCTCACTGAACCTCTGCCTCTGGGTTTAAGCGATTCCCCTGCCTCAGCCTCCCGAATAGCTGGGATTACAGGCATGCATCACCACGTGCCTGTAATAATTTTGTGTATTTTCAGTAGAGACAGGGTTTCACTGTGTTAGCCAGGATGGTCTTGATCTCCTGACCTTGTGATCCACCCGCCTCAGCCTCCCAAAGTGCTAGGATTTCAGGCATGAGCCACCACACCTGGCCAAATATGTTCATTTCTAATATGCTTTCTATTCATATTTGAGTGATCATCACTGATTATTTGCCCTTTAACTTATTATTTTATTTAGGTCTCTCCTCCAAGTTGTCGATATTCTATAAATTCACATCAAATTCACCAAGAGAATGTAATATTTAAAGAGCCAAATGGAGAAGTTTTGGAATATGGGAAGGCATTTTGTAATGCAACTAATCACCTCCCTAATTTGTTGAGGCTTTTAACTTTGAACTTTCATTTACAGATAAATACTCTTATAAACAAATACGTATATAAAGGATTCTGTATAAGAAAAGGATTTCCAAGTCCTAATGGATGATCTTGTACTCAATAAAGTAGTTACTCTACGCACTGCATCACAAGCTGGCGTACCAGCACCAACAGGAGATACAGCAGTGTTCTGTAGGATTTGGCACTCATCCCGGCACATCTTCCTAGGATTTCAATATTACTCAAAGACTTCAGGAAAATACTAGTAAGTTAACTGAATAATTAAATGTAATATTTTTCCTTAAAACAGACATTCTGAAACAGAAAGTTATATTCATAGAACGTACAAGAATTCCAAGAATTGTCTTGCTTTAGAAGGTACTTAGAATGTTGCTCCCTCACCCTCACAGTTGCAAAGTTAACTCTTCTCTGCCATTGGGGGTAATTTGCCAGAAAGGTTTGAGAAGCCAGATATACAGCATTTCTGACAGGAAGGTCTCCAGTCTTTATTTGAAAATTTCATAGCATGAGTGGGCTTTCACTTCAAAAACATAGAGCCTTCCACTGTTCAAAAAGCCTTTAAAGGCAGGCTGGCCACCTTACCTGCCCCCATCTTATTCCTTCAAGTACTAACATGCCTGTGTTCCCCCTCTTCTTCCCCCATTCAAGGCTGGTTTCTTTTTCCACAGTTAAAGGCTACATTTTATTGAACCACAAGAACAGCAGCCTTAGCAACCTCAATAACAAAGCTCTTCTCATACCTGCTGTTTTTCCCTCTGCCTAACTCCCTCTCTGGAATGGGGGTAGGGAAGAAGAGAACAAAGCTGAGGCGACCTGGCCAGATTCCTGCCTCTGGGGCTGGAGAAGGTAGGGCACATGCACTCCCGAGGATTCCAGTGCAGTTCACTTCAGCTCCCACTGTGCCCTACAAGCCAAATCATGGAGGATGCTGAAGGATTCGACCATAGCGAAGAACTGTATAATGACTGTAGAGGAAGAGAATCATTGAGAAATCAGCAGAGATCTATCAATCAAATAACTTTTTGGGGATGTTCAGGTAAACAGCTTAGGTGAAAAAAAATGATACGCCAGTCCATTTCTGTGACAAATGTGAATTATCAATGGAAATCTATGGATGGACGATTCCCTGCAAGCATGTTTTTTGCTATGCCTGTGCTATTTTACGTGGAAAAGGAGGAGATAAGATGTGTCCAGGCTGTAGTAGTCCTGTGAAGTAAATTGAGAAACATACACAAGGTTCTATCTTCATATGTAGCACAGTTCAAGGGTTCAAGAGCTACCTAGAGGTTCATATCAACTACCATCATATGAGAGTGTAAAACACTGTTGCCTGTGCCTGACTAGAAAATGTTCATCCTCCATAATACCCTAAAACCAACTGAAATCTCTAACCATTTTACGATGTGGTCAGACAAGCACCATATGAGCCAATATTCCCCCAAAGCAGCACATTATGATAGCTACCTTCTTTGCAGCATTTGCCACGAGCTACCTTATTAGCCCCAAGGATATTCACGCTCCTGCAGCAAAACTGTTCATGGTTTCACCTCCATCTCCTTCAGTAAGTCAAGGAAGCTTTGTATTTCAACAAGAAAACATGGCAATTTCATAACTGTTCCTATTCAAAAGCACTACAGTTCAGGTGCTTGAGAACCACACCTACTTCCTCCACATTTGCTCACCATCATCCGGAATATCAAGGTCAACCAGTTTAATTCTTATCACACTCTCCCTCCACAGCTACATTCTGTACCATAGCACCTCTTCTGCCACCAATAAGCCATGCAATGCCACATCTTCCTTAGGCTGTAGGTACTCCTCACTTGGTTCATAGTAATGACCTCTTCACCACCCTCTTCACAGACATGGTATTGCCGAGATGCCACTTCATATATGATATCTTCTTCCAGGACCTGCCTCACAACAACATGTAAGAACACACCCTTCTCACCATTATAATCATAACTCTTTACCCAAGTTCACTGAATATCAAGGAACTCTGAGTTCTCCATTTATACAACCAGGGGAAATGATTGATGACATGTGGCCTGTACCTAGACGGCCACCCCTTCCTCAATGAATGCAGAGTCTGCCTTCTCAAACCCTACTTCTTAGGACATCATCCAGGTCAGACAAGATATAGACCATATTGCCAATGATAATACTATTTTGAACAAGCTATATGATAAGGGAAAAACAGTAAGTATTGTCAACCTTCTAATCATGCTTTTGACAGAGGAAGGCAAAGTATCTCTTACAGAGGAGCCTGTAAAATACATGCCTTATCTCTTAAAATAGTTTTAAACTGTGATCTTGGGAATGATTATAACTTTACTATAGTGTAGATAAATGGTTTACAATAATACAAAATACAGCATAGTTGTATTTTATCAACTTTGTTACCCTAGCGTGGTAAATTTACCCAAAACTGACCATTTGCAATATTATTTTTCTTAAAAATATGTATGTTCTACTTCAAAAGTATTGTTTCTGTTAAGCCCAATGTTTTGTTTTTATTGTGATCTATTTTGTTAACCTGAGTAAAAGGACTAAATTTCATTATGCTGGTTTAAAAAATAATATGGGCTTTATACACAAATCTCAGTGTAATTTAGAATGTCCTTGTTTCTAGGCCCAATTTGTTCTTTCTCAGTTTAGTTAGGCTCTGTGGTCCAAATCATCTGCAGGCTGAGCCCTGCCATGGATTTTAGAACCCATACAAATGAGACCAGGCACAGTGGCTCACGCTTGCCATACGAGCATTTTGGGAGGCCGAGTGGGTGGATCACCTGAGGTCAGGAGTTCGAGACCAGCCTGGCAAAATGGTGAAACCCCATCTCTACTAAAAATACAAAAATGAGCTAGGTATGGTGGTGCATGCCTGTAATCCCAGCTACTCAGGAGGCTGAAACAGGAGAATCACTTGAACCTGGGAGGCAGAGGTTGCAGTGAGCCAAGATCGTATCACTGAACTCCAGCCTGGGTGACAGGGTGAGACTCCGTCTCAATAAAATGAAACAAAACCCATGCAAATGAGAAGCATTTAAGTAGTTCTAGCCGTAACCTTTCAAACTCAGCATCAAATCCTTCTTGCTACTCCAGCTCTGACCTTATGCCCCAGTTATAATGGCACACCGCTACTTTCTTGAGAGTCTGTTCACCTTGTATTCCAGATCCAGTTACTAAGGCAAAGCCTTTTCTTTTTCCTGTGCCTGAATCTCTATCCAGGAAATTTATTAGGCGGTATAACCCCTCTAGGACTGTGACCTTGACTTGTCTTTGCCAGTGTAAGGATAAATAAAATTCTAAAAATTAATTTAAAATTCTTCCTGATGGAAAAAAGTGAAGAGAAATTGCTCTGTATTCTTTTAGTATTTCCTTCAGAAAACTTGAGATTTAAATGTTAGCTCTGTCTCTTTGAAATGTATATAAATTTTATTTCAAAGCTAATAAACCTCTTGCCAGTTTTGTACCCAAGTGTGCAAATGCTTAGGTGTCATTCTTAGATGCCGAGGAGCCCTTCAAACACCAAAGCGAACACCAAAAAGAATGATGTCATATCTCCTGCCCTGTGGGAATCAGCTCTAAAATGTAACTTCTTGTCAAAAACATATAAGAAATGTTATTTTTCCTTTCAATAAATACAGTAAACATGTATGTAATGAAGGAACATGTACACAAAACATAAAAGGGTGAGAGGTTTTTTTTTTTTGTCTTTGCAATTGTTTTAATGGATTGCCTGTGATGCATATAGTTTAGTGCTTATTCAATGACAAAACTGTTTCATTCTTTTCTATGTTTTATATACAGGTTGTATTGGTTTGGCAGGAGATTTTGTGTTTAATTATTTCCCCAACAATTTAGCAATGAGGATAGGATCTTTCTGGCAATTCCTGAATTGGGTAGATCATCACACAACAGTCAAGTAGGACACCCTGAATTATAGAAAGTCTCCTTTTTAGCTCTTCACTTTTTGGAATATTAACAGAGCCACCCACTCCAAATTCAAGATTTTATTGTTGAGTAAGGATGGATGGTACCAGATCTAAAATCCCATCAGGATCACTATTAGGTTTGATGGTAGAAAAATATGGGAAGTCAGAAATGTTGCCTGAAGGTCTGTCTTTTAAATTTCTTAAATTTGAATACCTTTTAGTCACATTTGGAATGAGCATACATGTAAGAATCCAGTTTTGCAGTTTCTTTAACTTGGACAAATTATAGTCGGTCCTCCATATCTATGGGTTCTGCAGCCAGAAATTCAACCAACACAGATGAAAAATGTAGTGAAGTCTATGATGGTTGTGTCTGTGCTGAACATTTACAGACTATTTTTCTTGTTATTATTTTCTAAACAATATAGTATAACAGCTGTTTACATAGCATTTATGTTGTATTAGGTATTAGTAATCTAGAGATGATTTAAAGTATATAGGAGGATGTGTATAGGTTATATGAAAATACTACACCATTTTATAGAAGGGACTTAGGTACTTAAGGATTTTGGTACTTTGGTCTCAGAGCCAATACCCCATGTATACAGAGTGATGACTGTAACGTATCTGGGGGGTTCTTATCTTGAATGTTCCTCACTTCATCCATAAGAATTACTGGTAGTTACGAGATGGCTGCCATTCTAAGGAGAAAGTAAAAAGTGACTTAATAACAAGAAGGAAAGATTGAGGAAAATGGAAGAGGAAATACAAGAATTAAAGCCACTGTCTCTTTCACATAAACCTCTTCCTTTCTCTGCTGTCCTAACTATCTCTGATCTCCGTGCACTTCTCTTTCCTGGCATCAAATTGACTCCTGGTAAGAAGGGGGCAGTGATCTTTTAGATAGTTGCTTGAATTCCCATGAGCTTTGGTAGCAGCCACCACTCTTAATGAAAAGGCTCAAACCCTTATATTGGGTCACTAGATTTATTTGGGTATTTACATATGGTGATAGTTATAAGTACATAAAACAGCTTTTGTTGGTGTGCCATCAGAGTGACTATGAAGAAACTTTGTTATCCAATTCTAATGTCATGCCTGGGAGATGCAATTTCCTAGATCCTTGTACTCTTTTACCAGATCTTGGTCAAACATAATATCACAACCGTAAAATGGTCATAGAGGCAAATGCTAGGCCCCAATCTGATGGTGTTATACTCCTTTTCAAAATGCAGATTTCATAATGTTTACTGATGGGCTATGTATTTGGGATAAAAGTGGCCAGCTGAAGGATTCTTATGCCGTGGTGACTGATCATGCAATCTTGGAAGCTTATGTTTTGTCTGCTATTAAGTTGGCACAACTAAGTAAGTTCATAGCCATCACTAGTGCTAAAATTCTTGGTCTGGACTTAGAGTGAATATATATGCCAGTGATAAACATATGTTTGGTGTATACTATGCAACAGGGCAAATTTGGAAAAATAGGAGATTCTTGACTTCAATGGGAACTACGCATCTCATGGATAATCAAGAGATGATTTGTTAGAAGCTTTACAGCTACCTATTCAGATATGAGTAATCCACTATAGAATTCACACAGAAAAGAATGATGAAATTTCTGAAGACAATGGTTTTGCAAAAGTTATTGTTAAAACATGACCGACTTCAAACTTAGAAGCCCTACTTTTAACACAAGGAACCTGTGTTTGTTTTCAGAAAAATAAGATTCATGAAAGGAAACAGACAAAATTGAAAAGGGATTAAAAGAAATTCAAATGGACTAGAGGAATTACCCCCAAAATAATTCCTATACCACAGTATTTGCTTGATTCATTTTTGTTGCATTATTAAACAAAATGATTTAGGTAACAGAGGGATGTTAAAGACACCAGACTCTAGCCAGGTGTGGTGGCTCACACCTGAAATCCTAGCTGCTCAGGAGTATGGCTTCAGCCCAGGAGTTCATGGCTACAGTGAGCTATTATCATGCCACTGTACTCCTATCTGGGCAACAGAGAAACACTCTATCTTTTAAATAAATACATGAAGAGGCACTAGACTCTTACTACACCAATCGAAAAGATGAAATTATTCAAAACATATCAAAGAGACTTGTTATTTGCCAGTAGAATACTTTACACGCTACTTCCAAGTACTGTAGAAAATTTTCCTTAATCAACTTTACCAGGAAACTGATGGCATTTAGATTTCATAGAATTAGTGTATATAGAGGGAATTAGGTTTCATAGAATTAAGGACTAAAGAAAAGATTTTGTCTGGTTATGGTGTATATGATATCTGAATGGCCTAAAGGCTTTCCCTCTTCAAATGCTTATGCTCAGGCAGTGGTAAAGCTTCTCTTAATGCACATAACCCCGCTTTTGGGATCTCAGAGCTTGCTTAGTCAGATAGATGAAATAATTTTTTGTATACTGTTGTCCAGTAATTATGCAGATATTTGCAGATTACTATTAGCTATCATCACACTCCACGTAGAATAGATGACTCAAACAGTAACAAACTCATTGGCTATGATTCAACAATCCATTATGCTAAAATGGCCTGGATATTTACCAATGGCTTTGTTAAAATTGGCTTTGTTAAAAATTAGAGTGACTCTTGAAAGTGATAATGTTATCTCTCTCTTTGAACTTACGTTCGGCGAGCCTGTGAATTTAGGTCTGAAACCACCTATTCTGCTTGCTTTAACAACTGTCTCATAATCATGTTCAATACCTAAAAGGGCTTCTCTCTTTTCTAGAAATCCTGAGACATAAAGTGAAAAGGGCCTGGAAGGAACTACTGGAAGAAATATCACCCTTATTAAATTAGGTAATTTTATTTAAATACGAATGTTCTGGAGGAGAGATGCATTGTCACTAGGTTGGATGGGACCCTTTCAAGTGCCACTGATAACTCATATGGGTATCAGAGTGAAAGAAAATCCAGATGGATTCATGCTTTCCATGTAAACCCAGCTCTTCAGGAGGACTAGACTGCAGTTTCCACAAAGGATTTGAAGTTTAATTTCCTAGAGTGACTAATATTGGTAATGAACTCAACTGAAAGGAGGTATTCTAAGGAACATATTATTCTGGCTACCTTGCTATCCTAGTTGCAGTAGTGTTTTGTTCAATTACTATAAGAATTACATTTTATTAGAAAATAAACAAGTTATTTGTTACACCACTTTTTCTTTCTATACTCCCAGTAATGGTTCCTACAGTCACATTTCCTCTCTCCTCTAAATTGTATTCCTAGTATAGAAATGCTGGGCCTGCATTTAGAAATCCATCAATCTGATTATCGGCAGAATAAACATGAAACCATGTTCATTACCATTTTTTAATATCAAAGTAAAAGTAACTACTATACAACCAGAAACTGAAGCCCTAAATTTCACACACACAAAAAAGTTTGTTAACTGGTTTGATTAGAAGTATAGTATAGAAAAGAAATGCATCTAATTAGCTGTGTTACATTTACGGATAGAGACCTCGGAAGACAGATCTAATGTCAATTGATAACTTGAGGATACAAGTTTTCTCCAGTTCTAGTATGGAGAGACAAACAAAGGTGGATCTGCCTGTTATCTGTGGATATTCAGTTAACTGCTATAAGTACTGGTTTGGACCAAGGTAAGAAATGGCCCATGAATTGGGTTTGTCCTCTAGACTTAAAACTATTACAGCCATGTACACTAAGCACTGGAAATTCAATCTGTGCCCTTCAACAGGTACTTTATAATAAGACTTTGATACTACATAATGACCATGAGTGTCTGTATTTTGCATCTGGGAGAAATTATTTGGGAAGACGGGATAATTACCAAAGGACCTAGTTTATCCTGTAAATGTAATAGTACTCCTGTGACTGCTGAGAACTCAGAGGAAATTCAGTGGGCCTTATAAACAAAAAAAAACTCAGTTAAAAAATTTACATTATCAGGCTCCAGAGTTAAGCTATTAACTAGGCTAAGATAGGGTAGGATTTCATTTTTTAAGACTACAGAATAATACTCAAGTAGATAATCATTTGAAAGCCGAAACAGACATGACAACAGTTTATAAAATTAATGTATGATGAGGATAAGTTTTGTGTACAGCTAATCAAAAATCTGCTTTAACCATTCACAACTGGTATGTTATATTTAAAGATTCCCCCAAGAAAAATACTGTACTAATTTTTTACTCATCTGATTGTAATCCTGATAATTGCTTTATTTTGTATTTTACCATGGATTTGCTGGATATAAATATCTAAATACTGCTGCAAACTGCCCAGAGAAAGGTTAAAATGTCAAAGTAAATAATTGGAAAACTGTAGTTTTAGCAGAAAATAGTAACGAAGAAAATTGTAAGGATAAATACAAATCCAAAAATAAATTTCAATTTAAAATTTACCTCAGTGCAAAAAAGGAAAGAACTATTTCCCCTCCCTT
Source organism: Cebus imitator (assembly GCF_001604975.1). NCBI lineage: Eukaryota > Metazoa > Chordata > Mammalia > Primates > Cebidae > Cebus > Cebus imitator. Next base: position 668,695 of record NW_016107895.1, on the reverse strand, counting down.
TTCTTTTAGCATTTCCTTCAGAAAATGGGATTATAAATAAGCTTCTTGCCAGTTTTGCATTCTAGGAATATCATTTTTAATGGCCAAGGAACCACCTCTTTTAAAAGTAAACACTATAACAGGTGGTGCTCTTTCCCTGTGGAAATTTAGCTCCAAGATGTAACCTCCTGCTTGCCAAAAAGATAGAAGAAGTTGTATTTTTCCTTTGGATAAATACAATTAACAATAGATTAACATATACATAAAACAAAAGGACAAGAGTTCTTTTTGTCTTTGCAATCTCATTAGGGTATTGCCTGCGATGTGCATCATACTCTGATTTAATACTTATTCATTGTATTTCATTATGTTCTACATTCTGTGAAGATATTTTACTGGATTGGCAAGAGATTTTGTTTAGTCATTTTGTCCCACCACCAGCCACGTACCTCAGGACAAAAGTTTTGCCCAGACCTCCAGCCCAGTGATTAAAATTCTAAAACGCAATGATCTGCTGAACTCACTTGTTGCAGGCTGCTCAATCGTTACCTAGATTTTCTAGCTAATTTAATCAAGCTCTATTTAAGTGACTGATGAGGTTAAGTGAAACCCTTAGTTTCATCTGGAAAACATACTGATACCCTCAGCATGCTAAAAGCACATAGATATGCTCTAGGATGCATTCACACATGAGTTCCCACCAGTTGAATTGTATGCTTAAGAAGAGTATAATGTTTTAGTTCCCAAATCTGTTGTATGCCCCTAGTGCTTATAATTGTAATTATGAAATGTAATTAACACTTGCATAAAACAATGAAATATGACCACACACACAAAGTTGTTTCTATAAAAACCAATCTGTATTGTGTTAGAAAGACTTAGTGATATTTGGTGGTCCTTAATAAAAAACCAGCTGTCACCCAACAGTGAGGCCCACAGAGATAAGCCTTATTTACCCATAAATAATTTCCAATCATCATTGCTTTCCTTTTAAAATTAAGTTTATTGGAATATAATTCTCAGAGTAAAATGCACTCACTTAAGTGTAAAGTTAAATAAGTCATGACAAATGTGGATACTAGCACATACCACAATCAAGATATAGAACATTTCTATACAACAAAAAGTTTGCTCTAGCACCTGTGTAGTCAGTCCCTAACTCACCACTGTCCTCAAACAACCACTGATCTACCTTCTGGTACTATAGACCAGTTTTGCTTGTTCTAGTTGTTCATCTTAATGGAATCATACAATATGTATTGTTTGGTGGCTGGTTTCTTTTGTTCAACGTGTTTTGAAATCAACCCATGTTGTTGCATGTAGCAGTTCGCTGCATCAGTAGTTTGCCCCTTTTATTATGAAGTAATATCCCATTGCATTGATATACTATATTTTTTGTCCTTTTAAATGTTGAAAGCTATTTTTATCGACTTCCAGTTTAGGACAATAATAAAGCTATTATGAGCATTCATGTGTAAGTTACCTTGTGACCATATGTCTCTATTCATTTGGAATGTATAAAGAGGTAGAAATCCAACATTCTGGGTAATATAAAAGTATGTTGACCTTTATTTAAAAAAAAAAAAAAAAAAAAAAACTACCAAACTAGTTTCAAAGGTCATTGTACCATGTTGCATATTCACCAGCAATATACAAGGTCCAGTGGTTCCACATCTTCCTCAAAACCTGAGATTACCAGTCTTTTTTAATTTTAGTCATTCTAATGGGTGTAGATTGGTATGTCATTGTGTTTTTTATTTGCATCTTTCTGTTGATTAATGATGTTAAGCATTTTTTAATGTGATTAATGGCTATTCATATCTCCTTTTGTGAGGTATCTATTTAAATCTTTTTTCCATTAATACTGTATTGTTTGTCTTCTTACTAAGATATAATAGTCATTTATATATTATGGATAAAAGCCCTTTATCAGATGTATGTATTGCAAATATTTTCTCTCTGGCTGTGAACTGCCTTCTAATTTTACTTTTGAAGAGCAGAGTTTCTCTTTTTTTGTTTAGTTCAAGGCTGTAAAGATTTTTCTCCTATGGATTACTTTAAGAATTTTTATAATTTTAGTTTTGTTTAGTTCTACAAACAATTTAAAGTAAACATTGTGTATGATGTGAGGTAATGGTTAATGTCCATTTTTTCCCATATGGCTGTCTATTTTTTTCCAGTACCATTTGCTTAAAGGCTATCCTTTCTCCAGGAGTTACTTTGGCAGTTTTGTCAAAAATAAATTGAACATATATGTGCAGGGTTTTTTTTTTTATTTTACTCTGTTCTTATGCAAGTCCTAGTGCTGTGCTAGGCTCAGAGCCTGTAGATTTGGGGGCATGTGACATAGTAAGACACCAGCCAGGGAACCCAAAGGAGTGCTTCTACCACTCTTTCCCCCAAAACCAGGAAGCACACCTCACAGCTCTGGTAAAGACTCCTTCCCTCTGCTTGAGGAGAGGAGAGGGAAGAGTAAAGAGGACTTCATCTTGCAACTTGGATATCAGCTCAGCTACAGTAGGACACGGCACCAGGCAGAGTCTTGAGGCCCCCATTTCAGGCTCTAGCACCTGGACAACATTTCTAGATACACTCTGGGCCTGAAGGGAACCCATTGCCTTGAAGGGAAGGAGACAGTCCTGGCAAGACTCATTACCTGCTGACTAAAGAGTCCTTGGGCCCTGAATAATCAGCAGAAATACCCAGACCATGGGCCTTGGGTGAGACTCAGACATGCTGGCTTCAGGTGTGACCCAACACATTCTCAGCTATGGTGGTTACGGGTAAAGACTCCTGCTTCAGTAAACGAGAAGGAAGAGTAAAGGGGACTTTGTGTTGCAGCTTGGGTACTAGCTCAGCTGCAGTGGGACACAGAACCAAGTGGAATCTGGGGGCCCCTGATTCCAGGTATTGACTCTCAAATGCCATTTCTGGACCTTTCCTGGGCCAGAAGGGAGATCACTACACAGATGAGAGACTCCAAGGCCTAGAAGCATCCATCACAAGCTGACTGAAGAGCCTTTGTGCCTTGAATGAGCATTGCCAGTGGCCATGCAGTACTCACCACAAGCCTGGGGAAGTGGTAGCCATGGAAAAGACTTGCAGCAGAGGGGCCTGACTGTTAGAAGGAAAACTAACAAGCAGAAAGGAATAGCATCAACAGCAACCGGAAGGACATCCAGACAGAAACTCCATCCAAAGCTCACCAACATCAAAGACCAAAGGGAGATAAATCCATGAAGATGACAAAATAAACAGCACAAAAAGGCTGAAAATTCAAAAAATCACAATGCCTCTACTCCTCCAAAGAAACACAACTGCTCACTAGCAAGGGGACAAAACTGGATGGAGAATGAGTTTGATGAACTGACAGAAGGAGGCTTCAGAAGGTGGATAATAACAAACTCCTCCAAGCTAAAGGAGCATGTTCTAACCCAATGCAAGGAAGCTAAGAACCTTGATAAAAGGTTAGAGAAATTGCTAACTAGAATAACCAGTTTAGAGAAGAATGTAAATGACCTGATGGACATGAACAACACAACATGAGAACTTTATGAAGCATACACAAGTATCAATAGCCAAACTGAGCCGGGCATGGTGGTTCATGCCTGTAATCCCAGCACTTTGGGAAGCTGAGGTGGACAGATCATGAGGTCAGAAGATCGAGACCATCCTGGCCAACATGGTGAAACCCCGTCTCTACAAAAATACAAAAAGTTAGCTGGGTGTGGTAGCACCTGCAATCCAAGCGACTCAGAAGACTGAGGCAAGGGAATTGCTTGAACCCAGGAGGCAGAGATTGCAGTGAGCTGAGACTGCACCACTGCACTCCAGCCTGGCGACACAGCAAGACTTTGTCTCAAAAA
>NW_016107895.1:660784-664734 GCF_001604975.1 Cebus imitator | reverse complement strand
AAAAGAAAGAAAAAAAAAAAAAGAAAGCTAAATTGATCAGAAAGGATATCAGAGATTAAAGATCAACTTAATGAAATAAAGCATAAAGACAAGACTACAGAAAAAACAGACCAAACCTATATTTGATTGGTGTACCTGAGAGTTACAGGGAGAATGGAACCAAGTTGGGAAACACTTTTCAGGATATTATGCAGGAGAACTTCCCTAACCTAGAAACACAGGCCAACATTCAAATTAAAAAAATACAGAGAACACCACAAAGATACTCCTCAAGAAGAGCAACCCCAAGACACATAATCATCAGATACACCAAGGTTGAAATGAAGAAAAAAATGTTAAGGGCAGCCAGAGAAAAAGGTTGGGTTACCCACAAAGGGAAGCCCATCAGACTAACAGTGTATCTGTCTACAGAAACCCTACAAGCCAGAAGAGAGTGGGAGCCAATATTCAACATTCTTAAAAAAAAGAATTTTCAACCCAGAATTTCATATCCAGCCAAACGAAGCTTCATAAGCGAAGGAGAAATAAAATCCTTCACAGACAAGCAAATGCTGAGAGATTTTATCACCACCAGGCCTGCCTTATAAGAGCTCCTTAAAGAAGCACTAAATGTGGAATCAAAAAACCAGTACCAGCTATTGCAAAAACATACCAAATTGTAAAGACCATGGAAACTATGAAAAAACTGCATCAACTAACAGGCAAAACCAGCTAGCATCACAATGACAGGACCAACCTCACACATAACAATATTAACCTTAAATGTAAATGAGCTAAATGCTCCTATTAGAAGACACAGACTGGCAAATTGGATAAAGAATCAAGACACATCGGTGTGCTGTATTAAGGAGATCCATCTCATGTGCAAAGACACACATAGGCATAAAATAAAGGGATGGAGGAATATTTACCAAGCAAATGGAAAGAAAAAAAAAAGCAGGGGTTGAAATCTTAGTGTCTGAGAAAACAGACTTTAAACCAACAAAGATCAAAAAAGATAAAGAAGGACATTACATAATGGTAAAGGGATCGATATAACAAGAAGAGCTAACTCTCCTAAATACATATGCACCCAATACAGGAGCACCCACATTCATAAAGCAAGTTCTTAGAGACCTACAAAGAGACTTAGGTTTCCACACAATAATAGTGGGAGACTTTAACACCCCACTGGCAATATTAGATCAACGAAACAGAAAATTAACAAGGATATTCAAGATTTGAACTCAGCTCTGGACCAAGCAGAACTAATAGACATCTACCAAACTTTCCACACCAAGTCAACAGAATATGCATTCTTCTCAGGACCACATGTACTTATTCTAAAATTGACCACATAATTGAAAGTAAAACACTCCTCAGCAAATGCGAAAGAATGGAAATCATAAGAAACAGCCTCTCAGACCCAGGTGCAACCAAATTAGAATTCAGGATTAAGAAACTCACTCAAAACCACACAACTACATGAAAACTGAACAATCTGCTCCTGAATGACTACTGGATAAATAATGAAATTAAGGCAGAAATAAATAAGTTCTTTGAAACTGATAAGAACAAAGACACACGTAACAAAATCTCTGGGACACAGCTAAAGCAGTGTTTAAAAGGAAAAGTACACCCCTAAATGTCCACAGGAGAAGGTGGGAAAGATCTAGAATCAACACCCTAGCATCACAATTAAAAGAGCCAGAGAAGCAAGAACAAACAAATTCAAAAGCTAGCAGAAGACAAAAAATAACTAAGATCAGAGCAGAACTGAATGAAAGAGGCACGAAAAACCCTTCAAAAATCAATGAATAAAGGAGCCGGTTTTTTGAAAAGATTAACAAAATAGAGAAACCACTAGCCAGCCTAATAAAGAAGAAAAGAGAGAAGAACCAAACAGACACAACAAAAAAATGATAAAGGGGATATCACCACTGATCCCTCAGAAATATAAACTACCATCAGAGAATACTATAAACACCTCTATGCAAATAAACTAGAAAATCTAGAAGAAATTGATAAATTCCTGGACACACACACCCTCCCAAGACTAAACCAGAAAGAAGTCAAATACCTGACTAGACTAATAACAAGTTCTGAAACTGAAGCAATAATTAATAGCCTACCAACCAAAAAAGTCCAAGACCAGACATATTCACAGCTGAATTCTACCAAAGATACAAAGAACTGCTGGTAACATTCATTCTGAAACTATTCCAAACAATAGAAAAAGAGGGGCTCCTCCCTAACTCATTTCATGAGTCCAGCATTATCCTGATACCAAAACCTGGTAGAGACACACAGAAAAATGTAAATTTCAGGCAAATATCCTTGATAAACATTGACACAAAAATTCTCAATAAAATACTGGCAAACTGAAACCAACAGCACATCAAAAAAGCTTATCCATCACAATTGAGTCAGCTTCATCCCTGGGATGCAAGGCTGGTTCAGCATATGCAAATCAGTAAACATAATACATCACATAAACAGAACCAACGACAAAAACCATATGATTATCTCAACAGATGCAGAAAAGGCCTTTGATAAAATTCAGCACCCCTTCATGTTAACAACTCTCAATAAACTAGGTATTGATGGAACATATGTCAAAATAATAAGAGCTATTTATGACAAACCCACAGCCAATATCATACTGAATGGACAAAAGTGGTAAGCATTACCTTTGAAAACCAGAACAAGGGATCTGGATCCAAGATGGCCGTTTAGGAACAGCTCGGGATTGCAGCTCCCAGTGAAAGCGTGGAGGGTAAGTGGACACTGCATTTCCAGACGGGTTTTTATTGCCCACAGACCAGGAGATTCCCAGGCAGAGGAGCCCCACAGGTTGCCATTTCGGTCCCCACAGCTTCTTTACGGCATCCCAGCACAGCAGTTCTCTGTACAAAATACACTGATCCGGGTGCCCTTTTGGCTGGCGATTGGAGCCCTGGGAAGGTGCAGTCGCCCATTCATCTGACTAAAGGGGGATCTGAGGCAGGGAGCCAGGCCAGAAGATTCCCGGGCAAAACAAACAAATAAACAAAAGGCCCCATGAATCTCAGTGCTTTCAGCCGGCTCAGGGAGTCACCACAGGGGAATTCACATAGACCCCGGTGCCTTTTCAACAGGTGACTGAAACACCTGGAAGAGAGTCAACCATTCAACTGGAGAGCAAAAGGCTCTGAGGCAGGGAGCCGGTGATCAGGCTTGGCTGGTCCCACCCCCACAGAAGAACAGCAATCAGAAACTCTTTGGATTGAGAGTTTCACAGCAAGCACAGCTGAACACGGGACGGTCCAGCTGTGTGGGGGAGGGGCGTCTGCCATTGCTGAGACAGCCCACTGCTTCTGAGGCAACCCGCCATTGCCAAGGCAACCTGCCATTACAGCTAGAGTCCGCCATTATAGAGGCGGGTCACCAATGCTGAGACAGTTCTAACTACACACAAATAAACAGGACTGCAGGGAAGTTCACACGACAGCTTGGCGGAGCCTGCAGTAGCTCAGCAAAGCCTCTGTAGGCAGACAGTGACTAGGCTGCCTCATTACTGTGCAGGGCAGCCCTGAAAAAAAAAAAAGGCAGCAGCACAACAGAAACTCATAAATAAAGCCCTAACTCCCTGGGACAGAGCACCTGGGGAAAAAAAGGTGGTTATGAGTTCTGCTTCAGTAGACCTAAACGTACATGCCCAGCAGCCCTGAATGAAAAACGGAGCACACAACTCAGCACTTGAGCTCATGTAAAGGACAAACTGTCTCCTCAAGCAGCTCCCTGACCCCCGTATATCCAAAGAGTCACCTCATAAAGGAGAGATCAGACTGACATTTAGCGGGTATCCTTCTGGGACAAAGATAGCAGAAAAGAAAATGGTAGCAACCGTTACTGTTCTGCACCTGCTGCAGGTGATCCCCAGGCAAGAGGGCCTGGAGTGGACCTCAGCAGCCCTACAGTAGAGGGGCCAG
>NW_016107895.1:601379-656249 GCF_001604975.1 Cebus imitator | reverse complement strand
CAAAACTTAAAATGCAATAAAAAAAAAAAAAAGAAAGAAAACCAGAACAAGGCAAGGATGCCCTCTCTCACTACTCCTATCCAACATAGTATTGGAAATTCTGGCCAGGGCAATCAGGCAAGAGAAAGCAATAAAAGGTATTCAAATAGGAAGAGAGGATGTCAAATTGTCTCTGTTTGCAGATGACATGTTTGTATATTTAGAAAACCCCATCGTCTCAGCTCCAAATCTCCTTAAGCTGATAAGCAACTTCAGCAGTCTCAGGATACAAAATCAATGCACGAAGATCACAAGCATTCCTATACACAAATAATAGACAAACAGAGAGCCAAATCATGAGTGAACTCTCATTCACAATTGCTACAAAGATAATAAAATACCTAAAAATACAACTTACAAGGTATGGGGAGGAACTCTTTGAGGAGAACTACAATCCACTGCTCAATGAAGTAAGAGAGGACACAAACAAATGGAAAAACATTCCATGCTCATGGTTAGGAAGAATCAATATTGTGAAAATGGCCATACTGCCCAAAGTAATTTATAGACTCAGTGCTATCCTCATCAAGCTACCATTGACTTTCTTCACAGAATTAGAAAAACATACTTTAAATTTCATATAAAACCAAAAAATAGCCTATATAGTCAAGACAATCCTAAGCAAAAAAGAAGAAAGCTGGAGGCATCATGCTACCTGACTTCAAACTATACTACAATGCTACAGTAACCAAAACAGCATGGTACTGGTACCAAAACAGATATATAGACTAATGAAACAGAACAGAAGCCTCAGAAATAACACCACACATCTAAAACCATCTGATCTTTGACAAACCTGACAAAAAACAAGCAATGGGGAAAGGATTCCCTATTTAATAAATGGTGTTGGGAAAACTGGTTAGCCATATTGCAGAAAACTGAAACTGGACTCCTTCCTTACACATTATACAAAAATTAACTCAAGATGGATTAAAGATTTAAACCTAAGACCTAAAACCATAAAAACCCTAGAAGAAAACCTAGATAATACCATTCAGGACATAGGTATGGGCAAAGACTTCACGGCTAAAACACCAAAAGGAATGGCAACAAAAGCCAAATTTGACAAAAGGAATCTAATTAAACTAAAGGGATTCTGCACATCAAAAGAAACTATCATTAGAGTGAACAAGCAACTACAGAATAAGAGAAAATTTTTGCAGTTTAGCCATCTGACAAAGGGTTAATATACAGAATCTACAAGGAACTTACACAAATTTACAAGGAAAAAAAAAACTAATGGCCCCATTAAAAAGTAGGTGAAGGATATGAACAGACACTTCTCAAAAGAAGATATTTATGCCACCAACAACCATATGAAAAAAAGCTTATCATTACTGGTCATTAGAGGAATGCAAATCAAAACCACATTGAGATACCATCTCATGCCAGTTAGAATGGCGATCATTAAAAAGTCAGGAAACAGCAGATGCTGGAGAGGATGTGAAGAAACAGAAACGCTTTTACACTGTTGGTGGGCATATAAATTAATTCAACCATTGTGAAAGAAAGTGTGGCTATTCCTCAAGGATCTAGAACCAGAAATACCATTTGACTCAGCAATCCCATTACTGGGTACATACCCAAAGGATTGTAAATCATTCCACAATAAAGACACATGCACACATATGTTTATTGCAGCACTATTTACAATAGCAAAAACTTGGAACCAACACAAATACCCATCAATGATAGACTGAATAAATAAAACATGGCACATTTATACCACGGAATACTATGCAGACATAAAAAAGGATGTGTTCATGTCCTTTGCAGGGACACAGTTGAAGCTGGAAACCATCATTCTCAGCAAACTAACACAAGAACAGAAAATCAAACACCTCATGTTCTCACTCATAAGTGGAAGTTAAACAAGGACAACACATGGACACAGGGAGGGGAACATCACACACCAGGGCCTGTTGGGGTTGAGGGGGTAGGCAAGAGATAGCATTAGGAGAAATACCTAATGTAAATGATGGGTAGATGGGCACAGTAAACCACCATGGCACATGTGTACATATGTAACAAACCTGCACGTTCTGCACATGTATTCCAGAACTTAAAGTATAATAAAAAAAAAAACCATGACAACTTTTGAAGACATAGACATATAAATAAAAACAGAATGTTAAAAAGCGTGAGGATAAACTTAAATTGTAGAGTTTGTATTCATTTTCTCTTTGCTTGTTTACGCAATCAGGACCATATGTGATCAGTTTAAAGTAATGGATTTTAAGATATTAATTGCAAGCTGCAGGGTAACCTTAAATCAAAAATATACAACACATACACAAAAAATAAAAAGGAAGGAAAGAAGAAAGAGCAGACCAAAAAACAACCAGAAAACAAATATCAAAATGGCAGTAGTAAGTCCCTACTTATAATAATATTGAATGTAAATTAGTCAGGCATGTTGGTTCATGTTTGTAATCCCAATACTTTGAGAGGCCAAGGTGGGAGGATCCCTTGATTCCAGGAGTTTGAGACCAGTGTGGGCAACATAGTAAGACCCTGTCTCTAAAAGCAAACAAATAACATTAAATGTAAATAGACTGAACCCTCCAATCAAAAGATACAGAGTGGCTGAATGGGTTAAAATCAAACAAACAAGATTTAATCTGTTGACTGCAAGAAACACACTTCACAAAAAAGGAAAGAAATAAAAAGAAATACATTTCACCAATAAGGAAAACATATAAACTGAAAATAAAGGGCTGAAAAACGATATTCCATGCACATGGAATCAGAAAAGATGAGGAATAGCTATACTTAAACAAAATAGATTACAAGACGGGGGGATGGATGCAACAAACCACCATGGCATGTGTATACCTATGTAACAATCCTGTACGATCTGCACATGTACCCCAGAACTTAAAGTATAATAAAAAAATAAAGTATAAAATAGACAAAGAAGGTAAGTATATAATAATAAAGGGGTCAATTAAATAAAAAGTATAAAATAGACAAAGAAGGTCATTATCTAATAATAAGGGGTCAATTAAGCAAGAGGATATGACAATTGTAAAGATATGTACACCCAACACTGAAGTACCCATATATATGAAACAAAATATTATTAGAGCTAAAGAGAGAGAGAAACACAAAAATAATAATAGCTGGAGACTTCAGTATTCCACTTTTGGCATTGGACAGATTGTCTAGACAAAAATCATCACAGAAACATTCTACTTCACCTGCACTATAGACCAAATGAACCTAATAGATATTTACAAAACATTTCATCTAAAAATTTCTCTCTTCAGCCCATGGATCATTCTCAAGGATAGGCCATTTGTTAAGGCACAAAACAAGTCTTAAGCATTAAAAAAAATTATATTTTCTTCTCTGACCACAAAAAAAAAAAAACCTGGAAATCAGTAAAAGGAGAAATTTTGGAAACCATAAGAACATATGGAAATTAAATGATATGCTTCTGAATGACCAGTGAGTCAATCAAGAAAATAAGAAGGAAATTAAAAATTTTCTTTAAACAAATGATAATGAAATAACTACATACCAGAACCTATGGGATAGAGTGAAAGAAGTATTAAGAGGAAAGTTTGTGGCTAAAAGCACCTACATCAAAAAAACCTAATGATGCATCTTAGAGAATTAGAAAAGCCAGAGCAAACCAAACACAACATTAGTAGAAGGAAAGAAATAATAAAGATCACGGTAAAAATAAATGAAAATGATATAAAGAAAATGACACAAAAGATTAAATGAAAAGATGTTTTTTTAAAAATAAATAAAATCAACAAAACTTTAGCTAGACTATGAAGAGTGAGTACCCAAATAAATTAAATCAGAAACGAAAAAGGAGATAGTACTACCTTGGAATTTCAAAGGATTATTAGAGGCTACCGTGAGCAGCAATATGCCAATAAATTGGAAAACCTAGAAGAAATGTACAAATTTCTAGACACATACAGCCAACCAAGATTGAACCATGAGGAAATCCATAACCTGAAAAGACCAATTAACAAGTAATGAACTCAAAGTTATAATAAAGTCACCCAGAAAAGAAAAGAATTCTACCGAATATTTAAAGAAGAACTAATACCAATCCTACTCAAACTCTTTCAAAAGGTAGAGGAGGAGGGAATACTTCTGTGAGGTCAGTATTACCCTGATACCAAAAACAAAGATACATTGACAGCTAGTATTATACTGAATGGGGAAAAACTGAGAACCTTTCCTCTAAAATCTGGAACACAACAAGGGAGCTGACTTTCACCATCATTATTCAACATAATACTGGAAGTTATAGCTAGAGCAACCAGACAAGAAGAAGATATAAACGTCATCTAAATTGGAAAGAAAGAAGTCAAATTATCCTTGTTTATACAAGATATGGTCTTATAATTGGAAAACCCTAATGAATTCCATGAAAAAGCTATTAGAAGTGATAAGTAAATTCAGTGAAGTTGCAGAATACAAATCAACATACAAAAATCAGTAGCATTTAAATCTCCCAAGAGCAAACAATCAGAAAAGAAATCAAGAAAGTAATCCCACTTAAATTTAGCTACAAACAAAATAAAATGCTTAGGAATCAACTTAACTAAAGAAATAAAGGATCTCTACAATAGAATAGAAAGATCTTTATTACAGAACATTGATAAAAGAAATTGGAGGGGACAAAAAAATAGAATGATAGTTCATGTTCATGGATTGAAAGAATCAGTATTGTTAAAATGTCCATGCTACTCAAAGCAATCTGCAGATTCAATGCAATCCCTATTAAAATATCAATGACATTCTTCACAGAAATAGAAAAAATGATTCTAAAATGTATATGAAACCAAGAATGCCCCAGAATAGCCCAAGATATCCTTAGCAGAAAGAACAAAACTGGTTAAATCACATTACCTGACTTCAAATTATACAACAGCACTATAGTAACCAAAACACCATGGTACTGGCATAAAAATAGACACATAGACCAATGGAACAGAATGGAGAACCTAGAAACAAATCCACACACCTACACTGAACTCATTTTCAACAAAGGTGCCAAGAACATACATGGGGGAGAAGACAGTTCCTTCAATAAATGGTGCTGGGAAAATTGGGTATCCATATGCAGAAGGCTGAAACTAGACCTCTGTTTCTTGCCATATACAAAAAAATAAACCAAAATGTATTTAAAAACTTAAATCTAAGACCTTAATTTACAAAACTACTAAAAGAAAACATGGTAGAAATGTTCAGAACGTTAGACTGGGCAAAGATTTGTTGAGTAATATCCCAAAAGCACAGGCAACCAAAGCAAAAACGGATAAATTTGATCAGATATTTGCAAGCTATCCAAGTGTCAAGGGATTAATAATCAGAATATATAAGAAGCTCAAGCAACTCTACAGAAAAAAAAATCTAAAAACCTAATTTCTAAAAGGGCAAAAGATTTGAATAGACAGTTCTCAAAAAAAGATGTGCAAATGGCAAACAGGCATATGAAAAGGTGCTCGACATCATTGATCATCAGAGAAGTGCAAATCAAAACTACAATGAGATATCATTTCACCCCTGTTAAAATGGCTTTTATCCAAAAGACAGGCAATAACAAATTCTGGTGAGAATCTGGAGAAAAGGAAACCCTCCTACATTCTTGGTGGGAATGTAAATTAGTACAACCACTACGGAGAACAGTTTCTTCAAAAAATTAAAAATAGATCTACCATGTAATCCAGCAATCCCACTGCTAAGTATGTACCCAAAAGAAATGAAATCAGTACATCTAAGCGATATCTGCACTCCCATGTTTATCACAGCACTATTCACAATTGCCAAGATTTGGAAGCAACCTAAGTGTCCATCAATAGATGAACGGATAAAGAAAATGTGATAGATATATATACACACACATATATATGTGTATATATAGTACATATATATATATATATATACAGTACATATGTACTATTCATCCATAAAAAGAATGAGATCTTGTCATTTGTATGTACTATTCATCCATAAAAAGAATGAGATCTTGTCATTTGCAATTGAAGCAGCCTCATTGTCTGAGGTGTCATCCAGAGTTATTTGTGTCATTACCAAGAAAAATAAGGAGCGTATACACCAAGGGTGAGGTTGGAGCAAAAGTTTAATAAGCGAAAGAAGAAATCTCTCCACAGCAGAGAGGAGGTCCAAGAGGGTTGCTGTTTTACAGTTGAACACAAAAGCCTTTATTAGAAATTTCCCCTATCTGTGTAGCTGCTTGTATAACTGCCCTTATCTGTGCAGTTGCGAGCATGTCTCAGGCAAGCCTCCCCCTACCCATGCAAGTTCGCGTGAAACCCTGAGTGTACAAGCCCTAGAAGGGGAGGAAACTTTCCTGGATGCCTGCTGATTATACAAAGAACAAAAGCATTTCTATGTTGGGCCTTGCTTCCTTATCTGTGCCGCTGCAGCTTGATTTTTCAAGCTGTTTCTCTGTTTAAAAGAATTCTACCAAGGACCTGCCTTAACTGTCTGTTTTTTTTTTTTTTTCCTTCTTCTTTCTCACAATAGCATGGATGGAAATGGAGGTTATTTTGTTAAGTGACATAAGCCATGCAGAGAAAGACAAACTTCACATGTTCTCACATATTTGTGAAAGCTGAAAATTAAAACAATTGAACTCACGGAGATAGAAAGTAGAACAATGGTTACCAGAGGCTGGGAAGGGTAATAGGAGGTTAAGGTGGAGGTAAGAGTAGTTAATGAGTACCAAAAATATATAAAGAATGAATGACATACTATTTGATAGCATAGTCAATAATAACTTAATTGTACATTTTAAAATTAGTAAAAGAGTGTAATTAGACTGCTTGTAACAGAAAGAAGGGATAAATGCTTGAGGTGATGGATACCCCATTTACCCTGATGTGAATATTACACATTACATGCCTGCATCAGAATATCTTGTGTATCTTATAAATATACATACTTACTGTGCACTTGCAAAAATTAAATAGAAAAATTTTAAAATAAATAAAAAGGTAGTTGAAGGTCACTGAGTTTTATTAAGAGAAATTAGTGACATATGGTGGTTTCTTGATTAAAGCACCTTAATTTGGAAACACTGCCTGCTTGCTTGCTTACTTGTTTGCCTGTTCTTTTATATATGTGTGTCATCAGGGATAAATTAGGAAGAATTTATCCCTTCGTATTCCAAAAAAGGTAAGGAATTTGTCACTAGATTTCTCCATGGATACACTGTTTCCTGTCTGGGGAACAGAGGGTACAACACTTGTCCTAGTTAGAATTATGATCTAGAACTCCCCACAGAAGATTGGCTCTGGACTGCAAACAAAACTTTTCTTCCATACTCAATCAAATGAATCATTCTAGCTCTGGGGTTCAATACCGTTGGATCAATTGAAGAGTCACACCTTTAGACAGAAGACAAGAAGTACGGCTAATATCAGGATATTTGGGGGGCATTGTACTTGATAGAGAATAAATAGTATATAAAAGTTTTAAATGAATGTTTTAAGTTAAAATTTAATATTTAAATAGGTGCCTTTACAATACCTTGATGTAATTACTTTTTTGATTAGTTAACTCTAGTCCTGATCATATAAGAGAGCCTTTACTGTATTGTTTACTACTCAATTTGTCATCGCAATAGCCTTAATCCATCTCATAGACATAGAAATGCACATGCATGTACACTTCCACACAGTAAACTACTGGCCTAGACTCTGACATACTGTCTATTTCCATGTTTGGGGGCAACCTGCACTGTGTGTTGTACTATAAACTTCCTCCTAAGCTCTGCAGCTGGATCTGTGCCTGCCTTAACCCAATTAGGCCAATATAGTCGCAGATCTCAATCTTTTCAAATGTGCCTCTTTTTGTTTTAAGATATGATACTAGTTCTGACCTCTGGAGTGTCTCAGGCTCTTGAAGAGAGCAAAACTCCTATCCACATTTTTTTCTACTCTTTTTATGTGCAAATTCACTTCAGAAAACCTGTATTTAACTTGACTTTCTCTCCAAGAGTGTAAGTAGTTACTAGATTCATTTTAGCCAAATGTCATTATAGCAAAATTAACTCGGTTTATCATGGGGTTTGAACTTCCAATGCAGTGATTTTCCAACTTTAGTGTACATAAAAATCTCCAGAGCAGTAGCTAAAAACATGTATTCCTGAGCCCGATACCCCCAGTCCAAGAGATTCTGAGTCAGTAGGTCTAGGGTGGAGTCCGTGAATCTACCTTTTATAGAAGCACTAAGGTGATTCTAATGTCAGGGGTGCTGTGGACCACATTTTGAAATGTTATGCTTTTTAGCTTGTTAATAAAGCCCACATGACTCCACTCAAGTAATAGAAACACAAATTTTCCTCTCAGTGCTTTCAAGAATATGCATCTGGAAACCTGCATTTTCTCCTCTGATAGTATTAAATGCACAGAAGGAAATCAAGAGCTAAACTCTGGCACTGTCCCTTTAAAGAGCATCATTATTCTGAAAATGGAATGTTTGCTTGCTTCCTTCACAAAGAAAATATTCTGTTTGCTGTGGGAGTAAAAGGTGTTATGACTGCAAAATTTTTGTTCACCACACAAATTCTAGTCCTGTCATATGACTTTAGACAATCCTCTCTCTTAGCTGTTTGTATAGCACTTCAAAATCCTGAGGAGGTGGTTTCCATGTAGGCTAATGTCAGTGTTATTTAGAGGACATACAAGCAGAATCAAGACTTGGAACTACTTAAGGGGACATAACAGTGGCCTCCCCAGCAATAGGACTTGCACCTGCTGGAGCCACTAAGTCACCCTAGAGCACAGACCACCCACTTCTTTCAAAGGTGTGGGAAGTGAATCACTTCTCAAGCTCGAACGCTCCTTGTGATACCCTCTCCATACCCAATGCCAGGTTCCCATAAGACTTCAGGCAATGGCAGAAATATGAGGATTCTGTTTCAGCTCTGACAGTTGACTAACACCTTGAGTAAATCATTTCACTGTTCTAAGCCTATAGAATTAGGATATCAATATTTACCTCACAAGGTGATTATGAAAGTTGAGTTTAGTTTATAAAAATATGTAGCACAGTACCTGATAGTAAACCACTGCAACATTCATTCCTTCATTTCTACCTCATAATTTGGTCTGGAGCCATTGGCACACCAATCACTTAATAGCAGTGAGAGTGTCTCCAGCCACCAACTAGCTCAGGGCCGTACCCTTTTTCAATTGACACTGTATGCCATTTAATATGGTTGATACATTGGGTTGGCAGTTACCTTAACAGTTGGGGTGTGGCCATCAGTAACCAGTATGATAGAGTAGCAAGCAGGTTATGAGTTTAAATGCTAATTGAGAATATTTCCTTGTCTTAAAATCTCATTTTAATCTATTTATCTTCACAGTATTTTCATGAAATTTAAAAAGTAGATATGGCAATATTTGGATTTACCTAACAGATCAAGAAAGGCAAGGGCTCTCAGAGAGGTACACAGGAGGCTATGCAATTTTCTGAAAACCTGATGAATGCTATGAACGCTGTCTCCTTGGGAGAAAAATACACATACACATCATATTTTGCATTCCATTTATGAAGGTTCACAGACTCGTCATAGATCATGAACAAAACCCAGGCCAAGAAGCTCTGTTAGGAGTATCGTCACTAACTATTCTTTCTCTAGTAACCAAGGATTCTGAGTCAACTCTGAACCCCTTCTAACCCTAAGAATAACATATGAACTTCTTCTATGTGAAGTCTATTAAAACCCCACAGAAAACTCATGTGGACTTCTTTAACAAACATGTGGGTTCTCAAAAGGACTACAGACAGCATATGTCTAGGCAATGATGGGGTTGCCATGGTGAGGTGATTAGAAACTCAATTAGGTTAGAAAATATATTTTACGGCTTCTATAAATTCAGCAGAGACAGAAGGCAGGATGAGTGGAATAGTACAAGGAAGACTAAGTTTTCTCCAAAGGCCCCATTCAAATTTTAGGAGTCATGTTATCCACATTGCTCATATGATATTGCAACTATGCTGGGAAATACTTCCGCTCCACTGTCAAGCACTGCCTCCCACCTTCCCCATTCTGCTTTTTCTAATGGAAATTTCAGAACATCAACTTGCCAATTCTCTGATTCTCAGATATAAAGGTCAAAAAGTGAGAGATCTGGTTTGCAGGTGACAATCAGCTGGGAGAGGCAAGGATAAAACAGGCTGCATACAGTAAATAACAGGAATTAGACATCAGGCAAAAAGCAAGTGGTAGCTATGTTCAATTAGCTTCTATTATTATATATTTTTTAAAACTTTCAGTGTAGGCATGGCATGGTTATTCATAACCCAATTTCCTCCGACAAACAGAGACTACGTTTTAAGGGTCAGAATGAAGCATCATTCAGATATAAAAGTAATAATCCTGGCCTTGCTTTAACAAAATGTAAATGCAGAGTCATTTCTCTATAACAATCATCCCCACTTTCCCTTAACCGTTGTAATTAAAGCTGGCCAAATCAGTAGTGCAGGCTGTGGCCAAAGGATAAGATATGTACCTCTCATGTCACATATGTGGTTTCATGCACATCCCTGACTTCATTAGCACAAATCTTTGTCCTCATCAGACCAATATAAAGAATCACAAAATGCAAACAGAGGATTTGTTACTTTTTCTAGACAAATGATATTCAAGGAAAAAATTAAGGAGGTCAGTGAGAGGCTGAAAAGAAAATGATCTTAAAATTAATAGGCAAATAAAGATTTTTCAAGAAAAAGAAGAAATTAAAAGAAATCTTCAGAAATGAAAAAATAGGACTCATCCCATTCTAATATTCAGCTAACACAGAAAAGTAGTTCTCACCTCGGTCTCTTCAACAATGAGGACCAGTAAAGATACCAAAGTGGCAAGTTATGTTACCTATTCACAAGACTTAAGGGGCAAATATAAAATTATCCATCAAAAGGAAGGTTACTTAAAGTTCTCAGGTGTTGCTACTGCATTTTCTGCTCTTCTCTGGCTATATTCTCTTTTAAAATACCTCATCTAGCCCCACATATTTTTTTATTGTACTTTAAGTTCTGGGGCACATGTGCGGAACAGGCAGGTTTGTTACACAGGTATACATGTGCCATGGTGGTTGGCTGAATTCATCACCCTGTGATCTACATTAGGTATTTCTCCTAATAATATCCCTCCCCTAGACTCCCGCCTCCCAACAGGCCCTGGTGTGTGATGTTCCCTTCCCTGTGTCCATGTGTTCTCATTGTTCACCACCCACTTATGAGTGAGAACATGCAGGGTTTGGTTTTCTGTTCTTGTGTTAGTTTGCTGAAAACGATGGCTTCCAGCTTCATCCATGTCCCTGCAAAGGACATGAATGCATCCATTTTTATGTCCTCATAGTATTCTATGGTGTATATGTGCCACAGTTTCTTTACCCAGTCTATCATTGATGGACATTTGGGTTGGGTCCAAGTCTTTGCTACTGTGAACAGTGCTGCAATAAACGTATGTGTACATGTGTCTTTAGAATAGAACAATTCATAATCCTTTAGGTATATACCCAATAATGGGATTACTGGGTCAAATGGTATTTCTGGTTTTAGATCCTTGAGGAATCAACACACTGTCTTCCACAGTGGTTGGACTAATTTATACTCAAACCAACAGTGTAAAAGCATTCCTATTTCTCCACATCTTCTCCAGCATCTGTTGTCTCCTGACTTTTTAATGATCGCCATTCTAACTGGCATAAATGTCTCCTTTTGAGAAGTGTCTGTTCATATCCTTTTCCCACTTTTTGATGGGGTTGTTATTTAAATATGTATACACCAATTTTTCTCAATTTTATTTCTCCAGTCCTGACTTTCCCCAGACTTGTATGTTACATTGACTATTAATTGCAATTCTCAAAGGAACCAATTTTAAAAAATAACTAAAATAATATACAAAAGGAAATTAGGAGGGCATCAAATGGCATAATAGGAGAAATACAGAAAAGAAGGCAGAACTGGAGAAATTGAGGAACAAAAGTTATATAATCAATATAGAAAACAAATAGCAGAATGACAGAAATGAAACCTTCCATATAAATAATCACTTTAAATGTAAATGAGTTAAACTCAACAATTAAAAGGCACATATTGGCAGTGTGGAAATAAGAAAAATGATTCAATGACATGTTTTCATTCATATACAGGAACTCAAAAAGTTATCATAGATGGAAAGGGTAGAATGATAGTTACCAGATATTAGGAAGCAGGAGAGGGATGAAGACGGGTTGGTTAATAGGTACAAACACACAGCTGGATAGAAGGAGTAAGTTCTGGTTTTCAGTGGCATAATAGGGGGACTATAATTTATAACAATTCTTTTTATATTTGAAAATATCTAGAAGAAAATATTTAAATAGCTCCCAACATAGAGAAATGATGAATGTTTCAGGTGATGAATATTGTAAATATTGATTGATCATTACACATTATGCACCTTTATCAAAATATCATATATACCCCATAAATATGTTTAATTATTGTGTATCAGTTGAAAAATTCAAAAATACTCTCGAAAAAGAGAAATGAATCATCTACATACTGCCTACAACAGACTCAGTTTAAGCCCAAAGACACAAAAAGTTGAAAGCAAACGAATAAAATAAAGCATATTCCATGCAAACAGTAAATAAACAAAAGAGAGTTTAAGTGGCTATATTAACAAACAAAATGGATATTTAGCCAAAAACTGTTATAAGAGACAAAAAGAGATCATATACTAATAAGTGAATCAATTAATTTAGAAGATATAACAATTATAGATGTAAGTGTACCAACAAAAGGGATCCAAAATATATGAAGCAATTATCAACAGAATTGAAAAGACAAACAGATGGTTCTACAATAATACTTGGAGATTTCAATGCCCCGTTTTCAATAATAGATAGAACATCTATACAGAAGATCAGTTAAAAAATACAAGACTTAACCCTATAGACCAAATCCCCAACAGACACATAGACATTCTACCCAACAACAGTAGAATACAAATTCTTCTCAAGTGCATGTAAAATATTCTTCAAAATTTATCGCATGTTAGGATACAAAACAAATTCCAGTAAATTTTAAAATATTGTAATCATACAAAGTATCTTTTCTGACAGCAAAGGGATGACACCAAAAATCAATAACAGAAAGAAAATTGGAGAATTCATAAATATGTAGAAATTAAACAACTGTGTTTGTTAATCACACAAATTGGGTCACTCTTGTCATACCCAACTAAAACAGAGTTGAGAGCTCAAAGGGAAAAAAGCACTCAGGGCACATAACATTGCTCAAAAAAAATGTAATTCTCTGCAAGCCTGCTGCTGAAACTACCTGCTGTAATTTGAAATCAATTTTATTTTATGGCTATTCAAAGAACCTTTTGCAACTCTTAAGACTGGTGTTACCCGCTGATGTCACTCACTAATCAGAGCTTTCCAACATCCCAAAACCTTACCAGTGTCAATGAACTTTTCTGACAAGTAATACATAATATTTCTCTTTTTTTGTAAAACCTCTAACCTTCTCTTTACTCTTCAGACATACCAGAGACCACATGTTCAGCACGTATACACCAAATTGTGATCTTTTTCCCAAACAAAATGTTTTAATCACAGAGATTTCTCTCTATATTTTATTTGATTTTGACATACTTGTCAAAAGTGGGGTCCAAAGCTGTCTAAACTTGGAGAAAAATCACTGGCCCTTGGAACAACAGCCTAAGGAACTCACACTGCAGCCCTATGATCCCCCCATTTCTGCATATTGCCTCTTTTCCCCTTGTCAGGTCTCTCTTGGACTGAATTCCTGATTTGGGTTGAGTTCTGTTTTATTTAGGACTTAGATTGGGAGGATGATTTCCCCTCTATGTCTGATCTACTTAGGAAAGCTACTACTCAAGAAGACTCTTCTTCTTATAGACCCTGGCTTTGGAATCTGGGCTAAGGGATTTTTCCCCCTTCAGGTTCAGACCCTGGTGAAGGGATCTTTCCTTTTCCCTTCAGTTGGAGAAGGCAGCTTATCATTATTCTTGGTAAGCATATACTTTATTTTCTGTCTGTACTTGAGTTTATTTGGCCATTGAGTATTCAGCACTTGTATTTAATTGGCTTTTGTGTATTTGGTATAAAATCAGAGCACTCATAAAATGGGCTTGCAAAATTCAAAGGCATGTCAAGATATTTTCTGGAACTCATATTCTAATATAATAGGAATCATTCAGTCTGTTGTTCATAAAACTACACCAAAAGACGATGGTTTTAAAAGCATATACTCAAAATAAGATATGCATATCTCACTGATATCTTGAGACTAGAAAGAGAGAGAACCACTCAGAACTCAAAGATTGTCTCACTACAAAATACTGTCTTAAAGCTGGCTGAACTCTTTCCTGTCTACAGTTTTCCCCTCCTTTTCTTAAAATTCCTCTTTATGCTTCTCTAAGACAAACTCTCTTCTTCCAAAACTCTGAGCTATTCTGACATACTCTAGGTAAATAAAATACTTGAAAACCAGCAGGTATAAAAGAAAATCATTTTGCTCTTCATGCTGTTTCCCTTGCAAAAAAATGAAATTCCCTTGTGAAGACACACCTATCATATACTAAAAGGAATGGCAACATTCTTAACTTCAAGGACAAAGAATTGAGACCTAAAAATAATACTGTATAGACTTTATTAGGATAACTCCTATCTTTGGGGCCTCCTCCCATAATTCAATCACATTTTCACAGTTAACTTTTCTTTGTCCAATCCAGTATATTAGTAACTGATTCAAATTGTTTTATCCAAATTTTGGTTCACAGCCTTTATAAGATTGCCATTTTTAAAACTCTCAAAGTGTAGCCTTCTTCCATTTCATCAGATAAATGATTTGGATCCAATAGATTTTTATAAACTGACGAGTTGATACGTTTTACTACCTCAGAACTAAAATTCTAAAATAAATGCTATGAGATTTTTATTTGTATGTATATATATTTAGGTGTGTTTATACATACATATAAATATATATATATATATATTATGCTGTATGTTGTGTCTATATAATAAAATCTGGCGTAGTTAGCCAAAATCCCTAAAAGAATTTTATTCCAACTGGTTTAAATAAATGAGTACTCATAAAATATATAGTAATTAACCCAATTTTTTCAGCTCTCATGGCTTAAGTAATCTTTAATAAACAGCTTGGATTTAAAATAGTCTTCAAAATTGTTAGCATATATTTTTGCCTGAGTTTACTATTCAGGCAGTTTTATAAACTTCACTAATAGATATTTTAAGGTGTCAAGGTTTGACATAAAGGTCATAAAACTATAAAATCACCCTAAAACAGAATGATCTTTACATAATTTTTTGATAAATATTTAAAAAAATTTTGATAAATATAAAAACAGCTGCATCTTCTGAGATAACAATAAGAAATTTACATATTTAACTTTAAAGTTTATAGCCTATAAAGTCAGGCAAACACCTGGTTAAATACATGAATAATCTGATAGGCTATAAACTTGGCTAATAAAAAAACTTGAAATAAATTACTAGCTCCATCTAATATCTCAATTTTCATAGGCAATCTATATACAATTGTTAAAGTAGATAATAATTTATGATAAATAAAACAATTTATGATAACATTACGTAAATGAAATAAATGTTTATAAAGGAATTTGTCATGTAATTTAAAAATCTTAACGTTATGTTGTTTTAAATCGAAAAATAATTCTCATTAAATGCCTGGATCATTTACAATTAAAAAGGGAAATTTTATGTTATAATGAAACATGTTTCTAAAAATTATAAAATTGTTCTCATCTATAAAATAGAAATGTATGACACAACTCAAAATTTCTTACTTCCTAGGTTTTCACTATAAAGATATAATTTAAAATCCTAATATATATAATTCTGTATGCAAAGTGTGCCAAAAAAGAGATGTTTTTTAAAAGGAAAGAAATTATGACAGGAATAAAAATATGTTCATTATTGAGAAAAAGAAAATTTTGTATAAGAAAAATTCTTGTGATAAATATTTTTGTCTGAAAATTAAATGACTGGTTATTTAAGGAAGAGGAAATATGAGACAGAGCAGAAAGTCCAAGTATGTTTTCAAAGTTCTGAGTAACATCCTAATAAGAATTGTGTAAATAAAATTTATAAAAGGAATTTTGTATGTAATCAAGTTGGCTATAATTAAAATAATTTATAAAGTCTTTCCAAAGATTGAGCTTTGACATTAAAAAGACACTAATAAAAAAGCTAAAAATTTTTGGTCTCCTATGTTAGAACAACAAGGTCTTCTTAAAGTAATTATTTGCTCTTAGTAAAATTGCAATAATTTTTTATTATTAATTCTGGAATCTGCTTCTTTTGGAAATTTCTCAGATTTATATTTCAAAAGTTCAACTTTTGCTGCACCTCACTACACGTGATTTGTCAGTCATACATCATGGTTTTCTGCTCTTTCTCTGCTTAAAAAAAGTATATATTTTTGCTTGGCTAGGTGTAACTGTAACTTTTTTTCTCCAGTTTTTAACTCTGTTGTTATGGCCTGACACTAAAATGTTTATTTTAAAGGCGTAAGAAAGGAATGTTTTTCCTCCAATATAGTTTGATGATTTTATACTCCTGGTTCCTCTGGATGTATGCTCATAACTATGGGAACATTCTTTCTGTGTCTGATAAATTCAAGTACCCTTTTCTTCAGATTTTACTTCCAGTTTATCTAAATGAACTCACTATAAAGAGAAATAATCACACTGCAGAAGGTTTTTCCTTAACTTTTTGGTACCTAGTCTAAGAAACAAAGATTGCATAGTTAAATTATGTAAGAAACATTGTCAAATAATAATACTAGATCATCTTTTGGTTGCAATTACGGGTATGTCAATATAAAGGTTTCAAAAATTATATAATTCATAAAAATCTAATGTGTTATCAGTTGTAATTCTGGTTGTTATCTTAAAATGCTATATATAATAGAAATAATAAAATTTCCTTGTCAATTGTAAACATTCATGAGATTTTTAACCATGGCTATTCTGTCATCCATAGTTATTTTTTAAAATTCTTCTCTAAAAACATTTATAATCAGATTCATGTAAAAGACTCCAATAGGTATTATTAAATAGAGGTTTCTGATAACTTTAAGATCAATTGACTAAATAGGGGAACATCCAGAACTCTAATTAAAAAAAACTGATGAATTCACTAAACTACTAATGAAAAATCAAGCAAAATATAAGTGGATTACAAGAGATTAAATAACTGATGAAGACAATGTTTCTATAACCGTGAGTTAAAACATGGTTGGTTCTTTACTTAACTGTTTTCCACATTTAAGGAAATTTTCTTTTAAGCTATCTATAATGTACTGCAATTTGGTAGAGTATACTTTTGTAAACAGAGACAAAATCATTTGTGTTTTTTTCTGCTTACTCAATTCCTCCAAAATTTGAAAACTATTTCAGCATATTCTTATGGCAATGTGGATATTTTCATAAGTCAAAACAAATCTGCTCTCTCTTTATAGCAAAATACAATTAAAAACATTGGTTATATTACCAAGACTTGGACTGAAATTTCATATTTGAAAATATGCATAAAATGCCTGACTTCAAGTATTCCCAGCCCTACAGTAAATAAATAAATATGATCACTTCCTGGAAGACTTGGGAAAGTTAAGACTGTAAACAAAATCTGAAATCTGCATTGGTTTGGCTTCTTAGCCTCAAGAGGTTTATAAATCTGAAATTCCTATATAATTAATATAGAGAAAAAGTTATGTTTCCAAAGAAAACCTTTAATTACTTATTATTTGATTAAAACCCTGTACAGTGTTTCTGAGTTTTTTTTTAATATACCTATAGATTTGATTATGTCCTAAATTTTTCTGGGTTACTCCAATCCAACATTTTTCCATAACATTACTGAAATGTAAACTGTTCTGTTTCTAAAGCCCTATAAGCTGAAACTAGATAAATTTTAAGGTGATTTTCTTGTGCCTGATGTATAGGCCACACAGAAGGTTGACCAAGCTGCCTGATGCCATAACCAGAGACATTCAAACTGCAAACAGGGATAAGAGGTTGATATTTTCCATGCTGTAAACAACTTTTCTTAAGACATCAGAACAAGATTCCATATCATAATGAGACTCTTACCCCCTTAAGGATGCCTATTCAACTTGGCAGAAAAATTCTGTAGTTTAGATTTCACAATCAGTAATTTGATACAGGTAACTTGACAAAACCCAATCTAAGAAATCTTTTGAGTCCACCTAGTGGGTAACTTTGACAATACCCCTAAAACAACTTTTTGTTCAAATTGTACTGGTGACTCCTTTTGCAAAGTTGGCATTCTCTGCTTTAATTCAACCCAGTCATAAAATACTACAGGTCTCAACAGGTCTCACCCAGTTTCTGCAATGGTCTATTGATTTGTTTAGTTTGTTGCTCTTGGGCTTGATGCTTAGTTCAAAATCACTGGACAAACTAAATTTATTATATTGTTAATTTTTTATATTATGATTTTTAAACTTCATTCTCATTGCCTGTCTAATCTGTGTAAAGCCAATTCTCCTAACAGGATAATGTTAGCTCAACACTTGAAGATGATTGCTGATGCCTGTATAAACTGATAAGATGGAAATTCAGTACTGGACTCCAAACAAACCTACTCTGAGACTTTTTCTTCTGGCTATTTTGTTACTCAAGTATGTCCAAGATCCCTGACATACACCTCCCATACCTTCTCCCTGACATGGGACAGAGACAACCAGGATAGGCCCGTGCCAGAGCCTAGGGACAATTAAAACTAACTGCAAAATTGTTGATCATCAACGCTTTCAGAGAAAGATCTTGATCAAAAGGGGGAAATGTGAAAGTCAATTACACAAATTGGGTCATTCTTATCATGCCCAACTAAAACAGAATTGAGAGGTCTGGGGAAGAAAGCACTCAGGGCACAGAACATTGTTTGAAAAATATAGTTCTCTGCAAGTTGGCTGTTGAAACTGCCTGCTGCAACTTGAAACTAGTTTTATCTAATGGCTGCTGAAACAACTTTCTGCAACTCTAAGACTTGTTTTGCTCATTGCAGTCACTCACCAATCACAGCTTGCCAGCTCCCCCAAGCCTTACCAATTGCAATGAACTTTCTTGAAGAGCAATATATAACATTGCTCCTTTTTATACAACCTCTAATCTTCTCTTTGTTCTTCAGATATACCAAAGACCATCCAGTTGGTGTGTATGCCCCAAATTGCAATAATTTCTTCTCAAATAAAATGTTTTAATTTCACAGATTCATCTCTGTATTTTATTTTACTGTGGCACAACCAATGCATCAAGAAAGGAACCACAAGGGAAATCAGAGAATACTTTTATAGAAATGAAAATGAAAACACAGCATGCCAAAAACTTGTAGAAGGAAGAGCAGCGCTATATATAGCTGTAAATGTGTACATCACAATAGAAGCTATAACTCAAAAATCAATTACCTAATGTTACATATTAAAGACTAGAAAAATAAAAGCAAACTAAACCTAAAGCTACCAGAACAAAGGAAATAAATATAAGAGAAGAGATAAATGAAATAGAGAACAGAAAACAAAAGAGAATCACTGAAACCAAAAAGTTGGTTCATTGAAAAAAAGACCAAAAATACTGACAAGTCTGTACCTAGACTATGGAAAAAAGAGAAGATGCAAATAAACTAAAATTGGTGGAAGGGTGGTATTACTCCAAAACTTGCGGAAATCAATAGGATTATAAATGATTATGAACAATTTTATCCCTATAAATTGTCAAAGTTATGCATTGACCAGAGAAGAAACAGAAAACCTGAATAGACCTCTAACAAGTAAAAAAATAGGACTATTTTTCTTTCTTGGCTGATTTTTTTTTCTTTTTTTTTATTATACTTTAAGTTCTGAGGTACATGTGCAGGATTGTTACATAGGTATACACATGCCATGGTGGTTTGCTGCATTCATCCCCCCATTACCTACATTAGGTATTTCTCCTAATGTTATCCCTCCCTAATCCCCCCACCCCCTGCTATCCCTCCCCTAGCCCCCTGACCCCCCAGTAGGCCACAGTGTGTGATGTTCCCCTCCCTGTGTCCATGTGTTCTTATTGTTCAACACCAACTTATGAAGAAGATGCGGTATTTGGTTTTCTGTTCTTGTGTCAGTTTGCTGAGAATGATGGTTTCCAGCTTCATCCATGTCCCTACAAAGGACACGAACTCATCTTTTCTATGGCTGCATAGTATTCCACGGTGTATATGTGCCACATTTTTTTTAATACAGTCTATCACTGATGGACATTTGGGTTGGTTCCAAGTCTATACTATTGTAAAGAGTGCCACAATGAACATACGCGTGCATGTGTCTTTATAATAGAAAGATTGATAATCCTTTGGGTATATACCCAGTAATGAGATTGCCGGGTCAAATGATATTTCTATTTCTAGATCCTTGAGGAATCGCCACACTGTCTTCCACAATGGTTGAACTAATTTACACCCCCACCAACAGTGTAAAAGCATTCCTGTTTCTCACAGCCTCTCCAGCAACTGTCGTTTCCTGACTTTTTAATGATTGCCATTTGAACTGGTGGTAGATGGGATCTCACTGTGGTTTTGATTTGCTTTTCTCTAATGACCAGTGATGATGAGCATTTTTTCATACGTTTGTTGGCTACATAAATGTCTTCTTTTGAAAAGTGTCTGTTCATATCCTTCACTCACTTTTTGATGGGGTTGTTTGCTTGTTTCTTGTAAATTTGTTTTAGTTCTTTTCCTCTCAATGAAGAAAAGCCCAGAATCAGATGGCTTCACTGGTAAATTCTCCCAAACATTTAAAGAATTAAAAGTATCTGTATGTTCTTTACTCAAATATCATTGCTCTTCTTTCAGTTGTAAGAATGTTCAAAGTTCTTCTCTGTCATTCATTCCAATTACTAGAATTCTCTTCTCAGATTTTTAAATATCTAATTTATTTCCTATTTAAATATCTTGTATCTCATTCTTATCTTCAAATTTCAGCTTAATTAACTGTTATTCCTTTATAGAGGCCTTCCTAAATCCTGCTACCTAGTAATTCCCCTCTATTTACTTTTTATCACAGGACGGTATTTATTTCAGAACACTTATCCTGAAATTAACCTTATTTGTTTACATTTTTGATCCTCTGTCTCCAGCTTCCATACCCACTAGATTGAAATCCCATGAATGAAGAGTTCTTGTTCATGTAGTTTTCAGTAAAATAACCACAGCCCAGTAAGGTGCCTAACACAAAGTAAGCACTAAATAAATTTTAGTGAATTAATAAATAAATGGAAACGAAATACTTTATAGAGCCTTAGATCTAATACAGTGACTGAAAATTTGGCACAAAAGATGA
The DNA here is from genome assembly GCF_001604975.1 of Cebus imitator. NCBI lineage: Eukaryota > Metazoa > Chordata > Mammalia > Primates > Cebidae > Cebus > Cebus imitator. The sequence goes on along the minus strand of NW_016107895.1, from coordinate 634,802 downwards.
CTAGGTTTTATGTTGCTATTTTGGCAAACTAAAATATACTCATCTGATCTCTTCCATCTCTTCCTACTGCTATCTTTTAAAAATATTTATCATTAAATATTTTTTCTAAAAACTTAAGATGAAGAATAATTTTTTAAACTATGGCTACATACAGTCATGTGATGCATAATGATGTTTTGGTCAACAGCAGTCCACATATATAACTACATTATAATAAGATTATACAGAACTGAAAAATTTATATTGCCTAGTAATGTGTAGCCATTATAACACCATAGCACAATGCATTACTTATGTGGTTTTGGTGATATTGATGTAAACAAACCTACTGTGCTACCAGTCATGTAAAGGTATAGCACACACAATTACGTACAGCATATAGTACCTGATAATTATAATAAACAGCTAGGTTCTTTATGTATTTACTATAGTGTACTTTTCATTATTATATTAGAGTGTATTCCTTATACATATAAAAAATAAAATTTAACTGTAAAAAAGCCTCAAGCAGGTCCTTCGGGAGGTATTTCTGAAGACAGGATTGTTACAGGAATAATATCCAGAATTTACAATGAACTCGAACAAATCAGAAAGAAAATAAAAACAATCCCATCAAAAAGAGGGCAAAGGACATTAATAGAGAGTTCTCTAAAGAAGATATACAAATAGTCAACAAACATATGAACAAATGCTCAATATCATTAATGATGAGGGAAATGCAAATCAAAACCACAATGAGATATCACCTTACTCTTATAAGAATGGCCATAATTAAAAAACTAAAAACTAGCAGGTGTTGGCATGGCTGGGGTGGAAAGGGAACACTTAAACTGTTGGTGGGAATGTGAACTAGTACAACCACTATGGACAACAGTGTGGAGATTCCTTAAGTAACTAAAAGTAGATCTACCACTTGATCCAGCAATCCCACTACTAGGGATCTACCCCAATTAAAATAAGACATTATATTTAAAAAAAAAAAAAAAAAAAAAACACTTGCACACACATGCATGTTTACAGCAGCACAATTTACAATTGCAGAAGTATGAAAGCAGACAACCAATGAGTGGTTAAAGAAAATGTTATATATATATATACATGTATGTGATTATACACACACACACACACACACACACACACACATATATATACACACATATATACATATATATCATGGAATACTACTCAGCCATAAAAAGGGGTTAACCTCCATTGACCAATTGTCCGCATTTGGCTATCACAGTTCAAACAGCACCAACGTTGCTCCTGTGCTAAAGGTGAATCTTTTGTTGGACAACTTATGTCTAATTCTCCTGTGTATGTACTTCTGCATTGGAGTCAAAAATAACCTTACAAAAGTAGACTACTAAGAAGGAAAACATTTGGCGCTACAGGTCCCAGCATATCCCACCTATTATGGTGATAATTAACCTACTTCCAGGTTTCATTAAAAGTGAGTCATAAAACTACTTATCATGGTGCTAGTATTGCTTAGTGGTAATACTGTTGAAAATACTAAGAAAAAGGAAACAAAAAAGTTTGAAAAGTAAAAAAAAAAATTATAAAATAAGGATATAAAAAAATAAGATTTGTGTGAAGCTGTAAAATGTGTTTATGTTTTAAGCTGTTATTACAAAAGAGTCAAAAAGTTTAAAAAATTAAAAAGTTGGCTGGTGGCTGTCAACAGTGGCTCACACCTGTAATTCCAGTACTTTGGGTGGCCAAGGCAGGCAGATCAGTTAAAGCCAGGAGTTTGAGACCAGCCTGGCCAACATCGTGAAACTCTATCTCTACTAAAATACAAAAATTAGCTGGGCTTAGCTGGGCATGATGGGGCACACCTGTAATCCCAGATACTTGGGAGGCTGAGGCAGGAAAATCATTTGAACCCAGCATGTGGAGGTTGCCGTGCTGAGATTGTGCCACTGTACTCCAGCCTGGGTGACAGAGTGAGACACTGTCTCAAAAAAAATTTTTTTTAACTTAATAAAATAAAGTGTTACAGTAAGCTAAGTTCATTATTGAAGAAAGAAAAATATTATTGTACATTTACTTTAAAAAATAAAAGTAATAAATTTAATGTAGCCTAAGTGTACAGTGTTTATAAAGTCTATAATTGGGTACACTAATGTCCTCAGCCTTCACATTCAGTCACTACTCACTGAGTCATCCAAAGCAATACCTAGTCCTGTAAGCTCCATCCATAGTAAATGTCCCATATAGAGATACCATTTTTTAATTTTTTATATGCATTTTTAGTGTACCCTGTCTATCTATATACACAAATATCTATCTAGATACATAAATACCATTGCATTACAATTGCCTATACAGAATTTAGTACATTAACAAGCTGTATATGTTTGTAGCCTAGGAAAAATAGACTTTTACCACATAGCCTATGTATCTAGTGCTATACCATCTATGTTTGTATAAGTGCACTCTGATGTTCACACAATAATGACAAAATTGCCTATTGATGCATTTCTCAAAATTTATCTCCTTCATTAAGTGATGCATGACTGCCCTATCCTCAGGCATTATTCTTCAGATAATTAACCATCATATTCCCTTTAAGACGGCTAAAAGAGGCTAAATATGCAATGAATTTTTGGATGTAAAGTTGTAATGATAAGGAAAAGTCATTCCAGATTGTATTAATAAGTAACAGTACATAGGAATCAGTATTCCCTGAAGGGAGATTCTGAATAGTAAGAAACTAATATACATAACTACAGGCATATCAGCTCCTGATATATATTCTCAGTTTACAATCTCACAAGAGACTCAAATCAGAATGAGATGAGAGAGAAAGGTGATACCTTCATCTCAACCACATTTTCTATTTGGTTTGTCTGTTTTTTAAATGACAGTTTAAGTCCCTAAAATTATTATCTACCAATGGCCAGACTCTCTGGACAAATAAGTACCTTACAATCCCACAAGTTTTCATAATAAAAATAAGCCCAAAATTTTGTTGAGGCACTGGTACTATAGTGAAGCACCTGAAAACCAAGGCACTATCCAACTATACACCAGAGGCCAGAAGGGGAGAAAACAAAGGCCAATAAATGCTGTCAGCAGCTGAGATCCATCCACGTAATTAGATGTATTCTCCTGAAAAAACATATGTTTATTATTTTAGCTAACATGCATTGAATGCTTATAATGGGCCAGGTTTTTCTAGGGATTCATAATTTTTATTGCAGCCAAATCTCAAAATAACTCTTAAGAGATAGGTGCTGCCAAGATGCTCAGTTTAGCACTGAAGAAACCAAACCTCTGAAAAGTTAATTTGCCCCAAGTCTCACAAATAGTTAAGTGACAAAGCTATAAATTGAAGTCATACAGTCCAATTCCAAGATTAGAGCTCTTAACAGTTATAATGATCAAGGGAAACAATTAACTAGATGAAAAAAATTTATGGAGGAATACAATCCCAAAACTCATTTATCTGTTTAATATCACATAATTTGTAAGTCAGTTTATTAAGCCAAAATATTAGACTCTCCTTATTCATTGCCATTTAAACCTGAGAGTTCTCTCCATGGACTTTGACAGCATTAACTAAAGGATATATGTACTGTATATCATATACAATCAACATTTGCTCAATAGGCTCAGTTAATTGCATAACTCTAGGTAGGCTTCTGTCTCTAGTCTTCTGTCCCATTTCCAACTGAGATTCCTGAGCAACAGAAGTTAAGAGCTGATGGCAAAAGCTATCACTTTGTGTTGAAAGAGAAGGGAGGAAAATTCTATGAACAATGGCGATGGCTTTTCCAGAAAAGTGGCAAGCCGTTCACCTATAGGTTACCTGGATGTAATCATGAACTCTGCCAGTGAAGACATTATTTCAGTAACTTTGGTTGCTTTGGACTACAATTTACTATTTATTGACCTCACGGCTAATCACTATGTCTCCATTCTAATGAAAACCACTACAGGATGAGTATAATTGGTAAGTATTCATTTGTTGCAAGAATAAATCAGATGCTACCCGCTCCCAACTTCTGTTTCTATTTCCAACTTGGTGTAAATGCCATCTCTTTTCTCCTCTGGTAATCAGATGAGCCATTAATGGGCACCATCTAAGAAGGAACCAGAGGAAGATTAAATGGAAGGTCTCTTCTGCAAGTATAAGGGAACCCCATTTACTTTAAGCAGTTTTGCTTTACTTCAGAAAGATAAAGGAACTTCCACTTCCAAGGAGGTCAGGGATAGGATGAAGTAAAAGGCAGAAATGATCATGTGTATATTACCTAGTAATAAAAGTATTCCCGTTTTTTAACATGACTGTTCTGAAGCTATTCCAAAATAGCTGCATCAAAATGTCTCCTGTGCCTAAAATGGTAATACTTAAAAGATGGAGGAGTAGATGCACGGCTTTACATTTCTCCCACTAACTACAATTAACAACTCTGGACATTATGTACAAATAAACATGTGAAGATTCTAAAAGGTGGTGAAAAGGAGAAAGAGCAACTAGGGGACTTGGGACCCAAGGAATATCATGGTGTTAAATTCTGTAAGTTTTATTCTTGCCTCATATATTTCTAACTGGGTTATGTAGAAGCCTGTAATCAGGAAACAACAATGAGTGCAGACTTAAAATGTTTTAAGAAAAACCTGCTCTCTCTAGCCAAAGGACCAGGAAAATGGCAGGCTAACGAGATAGAAAACTTTTAGAAAATATCACCCTACTTCAATGTCTCAAGACTGTTTTTGCTACTACAACCGAATACCACATACTGGGTAATTTATAATAAACAGGAATTTATTGGCTCACAGTTCTGGAAGCTAGGAAGTCTGAGATCAAGGTGCTGCCATCTGGTGAGGGCCTTCTTCCTGCAAAATAATATGGCAAAAGGCATTACATAGTGGAAGGGCAAAGAGAAGATGATAGAATGAGCAAGAAGCATGAGAGTGAGCAAGAGGGGGCAAACCCACTACCATGATAATGGCATTACTCCATTCATGAGAGTGGATCCCTTATGACTTGAACATCTTTTAAAGGTCCCAATTCCCCTCATGCCTGTAATCTCAGAATTTGGGGAGGCCAAGGTGGGAGGATCACCTGAGCTCAGGAGTTTGAGACCAGCCTGGACAACAAGGAGAGTCCCTGTCTCTACAAAAAATAAAATAATAGCTGGGTGTGGTGGCACATACCTGTAGTTCAAACTACTTGGGAAGCTGAGGCAGGAGGATCACTTGAGCCTGGGAGTTCGAGGCTATGGTGAGCTATGATCGCACAACTGCCCTCCAGCCTGGACGCCAGAAAGAGACACAATGTCAAAAGAAAAGAAAGGCTCCCACTTCCCAATGTAATCACAATGGAAATTAAATTTCAACATGAGTTTTGAAAGGGACAAACATTTAAACCATAGCATTCAGTCAAACACCATGGAAAAAAAATTAAAACCCATGGTCTCATTCCAAACCATGACAGCACAGGCCAACTGGGAAATCTAGACTCCTACCTTCACAAGGCTGTAACAAGGCATCTCTTCCCCCTCTCCTTCTCCACTGCAGGGTGGTGACAAAGAAGGCTGAGCAGGTAGCCAGAACTTTCATTCTAGCCCGGTCTAGTGGTAAGGTGGGCCTCTTCAACGGTTACAGTGGAGGCCACATGGAAAAGCAGTAGCAAAGTGCCCTTTTCCATGTCAGCCAGGATCCGCAGAGTACTATTGGGGACTTGAAATTTCATCCCTACCCAGAAGTAATGTTGGTCAGGCTGGCCTCAAACTCCTGACCTTGTGAAACACCCACCTCAGCCTCCCAAAGTACTGGGATTACAGGCATGAGCTATTGCACTCAGCCTCCTTTTTCAAAATATTTTTCCTTTTTTTTTTTTTTTTTGAGGCTGAGTTTTGCTCTATAGCCCAGGCTGGTGTGCAGTGAGTGGCGCCATCTTGGCTCACTGCAATCTCTGCTTCCTGGGTTCAAGCAATTCTTATGCCTCAGCCTCCCAAGTAGGTGGGATTACAGGGACCCACCACTACACCCAGCTAACTTTTGTATTTTTAGTAGAGACAGGGTTTCACCATGTTGGCCAGGCTGGTCTTGAACTCCTGACCTCAAATTATCTGCCTGCTTTGATCTCCCAAAGTGCTGGGATTACAGGTGTGAGCCAATGCACCCGGCCTCAGATCTTCTCTTTATTCCTCTACTCCTTACATATTTTCAAAATTTCTATTCCACTTCCTTAAGTCCCTGCCTTAAAGTAATATCTGGTAAATGACACCAACTTTCAGGCAGGTTGTGACATTATGTTAACCTCTAATGTACTTGTCTCTGAAATGTCTTACAAAATTATGCTAAAATGGGGAATTTCAGACCCTGTGGCAAGGTAGGGCAAGAAAATATCAGAAAACTTTAACTCACACCATGTAAGTAGACAGGAAGTTGGCTTACATGTGAATTCTCTGCAAAAGTTGCAATTTGGCATGTGTTAACCACAAAACAAATGCATTTTAACACTCGTATAAGCCCCTGTAATCTTATATATACTGGCTCAGTTTTCCCCTGAAGCTGCTTTCTCAATCTAAAAACAGAGATGTATTGACGTCTAAGGAAATTACCAACACTTTACAGAAATTCAAAACAACCTTAATCTTACTAACCCATTGGAGGCTCATCCAATTTATAAACACGATTTTGCAACTTAACATTTGGTTTTGCACCTTGTACAGCTAACCAATGTAGAGAAAACAGTCATCTAACAAGTATTTATTTACTCTGTTCCAGGCACCATTCTAGGTGTTTGGGTAAATATCAGAGGAAACAGGCAGTAATTCCTGTGTTTATGGCATCTAGAGTGGTGGTGGTAAGAAAAGAGGATACAACAAAGATAAAATTAGTTAAGTTAGTACAAGGGCTATAAAGGAAATAAAACAGGGTAGTGATATAACAGTGATTGGGATGAAGGTAGGTGACAGCTTTAGTCACGGTGGTCAGGGACAACCCCCATGAGTGCCCTTTGACTAAAAACTAAATGCCAATGAGGTAGCCATTGGACAACCTGAAAGGAAGGCCCATTAAAATAACTAAGAACATAAGACACTGAAAACTTGCAGTAATACTTCTGGAAATTTCTTCTATACAAAGGGAAAACAGGCGAAGGAGTTTTAAGACAAAGGGCAAACTCAGTGAATGATTGAATTACTAGAGTCTAGAGTATTTGTCCTGCCGCTTCTAGTGGACAGTCTGGCCCTTTCAGGCCAAAGGGCAAACTCTTTAGAGAAGCATTCATTATTCATTGCCCCATCTGCTTTATTTTTCTATTTCTTTTATTTTTAATTTTTGTGGGTACATATTAGGTGTATATATTTATCGGATATATGAGATGTTTTGGTACAGATATGCAATGTGAAATAAGCACATCATGGAGAATGGAGTATCCATCCCCAGCCCCACCTGCTTTAAAGGCCCATCTGCCACTCTGCCCAATGCTCCAGCCATTTCATTGCCTTGGACCAATATACACATACCTCTGCCTTTATCCATGCTGCTTCCTTTACTTGCAATGACTTCCCCACAATATTTATTGCTGGCTAAACTCATAGTTTCAGGACTCAGCTGAAATGCCCCCTCTTGAGTACCTTCCCAGTCACCAACCCACCTTCCCTACCATCCCCTCAGCCTTAGCTAATCATTCTCTCTCATGAGATCCCATAGTACCTTGTGTTCATCCCTGTTACAGTTCTTGACACCTTGTGTCATCATTATCCAAATGTCTGTCTTCCCCTGTAGACCATGAACTAGATAGATCAAGCCATGGATCTTAAGCACCAATGTGTCCCCAGTCCTTGACATAACTCCAGGCATATAGTAGGTGATAGATATATACTCAATGAATGATTGAATGACTAGAGTCTGGTGTATTTGTCCTGTACCTTCAAGTGGACACTCCAGTTCTTCATGATGTAGGAAGACACTTATGTGGTTTTTGGTTTGGGTTTTTTTGGTAACATGCTCCTTTAAAGTGAATAGTAATGGTCTTGTTCAAAGTTATGAAACAAAAATGGATGGACATACACAGAAAGGAGGTAAAAGAAAAAACAGTAGGAATACTGTAAGTATACAAAAACCATCTACCTGACTGTATTTGTTTTCGCTAAGACAGAGTAGAGCCAGTCCTGGTGATAGCATTGTAGCAGAAACCAAGGGTGCCCCATTAGACACCTTCCTCACCCCAAGACTTCTATCAAATCCCCTATGCCTATTTTCTTGCCAGAGGCAATATCACTTCCTTCCCCAATTCCAAAGCTTAGCATATGAGGAAGTTTTGAACAAAGTGAGGATTTGCTCTAGATTAAATGCTATCAGAAAGTGGGTACAGTTCTGATTGGTATTTTGATAAATATTATTTATAGAGAGGGGATATTAGAACCAGTATAAAGCTGTAATTGGTAAAGAAGTGGTACCCATTTTAATCAAGACAACCTAAGCTTAGTATTTTGTTTAGTATTTTGTGACTTCATTTTTCTCTGCTTGAATGAAATTATAAAGTGGCCTTGCTTTGTTTCTTTTTATCATAGACACAGAGTGATCCTGTGAGATGTTGGTGTTCTATGCAATTGTTTATATTGAGTAGGAAAAAAAGATGGCTTAGCTATGAGTGCCAGGCCAGCTCTGAACGTCAGGTACTGCTTTTTTACCTCCCTTCTCAACACACAATCCTTTCTCCCAGCTAGACTATGAGATCCTTATTTCCAGAGGTGGTGGCACCTATTTCTCTGTCCCTAGCAAGGTCTTACATGAGGCATTGCATGTAAGTGTTTAGTAAATATTTGCTGATTGATTCAGAGTCAGGAGTACAGGCTTGTCTGAATTTCAGAGACCCTCAACTCATAGCCATTTATTTGTCTGGGTAATTAACCTTGTGCTGTCAAGTTGCCCCTGAAGCTGTATGTAAAATAAGCATTCCTGTCTCAATTTCAGATTAAAGGTCAGAAGATGTTGGTTCTACTCCTGGCTCCTCCATTGAGTAGTATGACATTGGAAAGCCAGTTAACTACTCCAGGCCTTAATTTTTCCACTTGAAGAATAAGCTTGGACTCAATAGCTAAAGGCCATTTCAAGTTCTGAAATTTGGGGAAAATGAATTTTCTCTTGCATTTTTTCTACCTTTATAGAAAATGCTAAAGAGCACATGGCCACATATCAGTATAGACGGGAAGAGTTATTCAATATGAGGTGCTATAAGTGAGCCATTCAAAATAAAAATCATCTGAGACTTTAATCTCACACTATCGATTAAGGAGCTAAAGGTAAACATTAAGAGGATCCCCAAAAAGAAAATATAAGATAAAAATTCTCTGTACAAGAAGATTTGCAAATTTATAATGAAGTTAACATTAAAAGTAAATTGCAACATATAAATGAAAAACTAAATACCTGGAAACATTAACCAACTTAGAAGGCAAAATCAAACTGATAAAATATTTTCAACAAATAGTTAATATCATAAATATAAACCCATCTCATTCCACCTACCTATTTCACTCAAATCTTGACTGAAGTCAGGGTATGTACTTAGCCAGGAGAGTATATAACTCCATGTAGATAGATAGGAAAAATCTGATTCCTCCAAATCCAAATTAGAGGGTTCTCTGAAGGCCTGAGAGACTAGTCATCCCTCATTAACCATGGGGGATAGATTCCAAAACCTCCTGAAGATACCAAAATCTGCAGATGCCCAAGCTCCAGATACAAAATGGCATAGTATTTGCATATAACCTACACACATTATCACGTATGCCTTAAGTCGTCTCTAGATTATTTGCAATACCTAATACAATGTAAATGCTATTTAAATAGTTGTTGTACTATACTGTTTAGGGAATAATGAGAAGAAGAAAAGTCTGCACATGTTCAGTGCATATGCAATGTTTTTCTGAATATTTTTGATCCACATTTAGTTGAATCCACTCATGCAGAATCCATGGATACAGAGGGCCAACTATACCTGATAGCTTCTTTCCAATAATTTAAGTACAAGGAAAAATTATTGTTGATGTAATCATATACATGTATAGCATTTTACAGTATGAAAAGGGCTTTCACCCTATTATTTTACTTGATTCTTTTTTTTTTAGAGAGAATTCCTAAGTCTTATCTTACCTGATTCTCAAATCAGCCTCGTGAGGTAGCTAGGGAATCATTATCCTAACCTCACAAATGATAAAACTAAGGCCTGGAAATAAGTAACTTTCCCTACTTCACATCAGGAAGCAAATATTAAAGCCAACTCTAGACCTCAGATTGGGGTTCTGCCTCGGTTTTGCTGTCTTTATAGTGAGTATTTTGGATTAGGAACTTTCCACATTGTCTTCCAGATTTAAACCAATGGTTTATGACAGCACTATGCTCCTTTTTTCAGGTGAAACTAAAGAAAAATAGAAACACTGAAATTTGATTGAGTTCATGAAAGGAAAAAAAAAATGTCCTGCTCATCTTGATGAGATTTAATGATATTACTATTCCTGAATTGAATACATGAAATATGCTACTTGCTATTTTTTTCAGAGTAGTTGTAGTGTGACAAAAAAAAGTTCATAAAATGAATATAAAATAACATTGATTTCTCCAGAATGTTCAGAATTACTTACCACTTGAATCTTGGTTAAGTGGGTCTTGAAATCAACAAAAAGTCTTGGGCTGTTGCTTGAAACACCCTAGGAAGCCTGTTCTTTTGGTGTTTTGTTTTGTTTTGTTTTGTTTTGTTTTGTTTTGTTTTGTTTTGTTTTTGAGATGGAGTCTCACTCTGTCACCCAGGCTGGAGTGCAGTGATGCAATCTCGGCTCACTGCAACCTTCACCTCCAGCGATTCTGCTGTATCAGCCTCCCAATTAGCTGGGACTACAGGCATGTGCCACCATGCCCAGCTAATTTTTTGTATTTTTAGTAGAGACATGGTTTTACCATGTCGGCCTGGCTGGTCTCAAACTCCTGACCTCAGGTGATCTGTCTGCCTTGCCCTCCCAAAGTTCTGGGATTACAGGTGTGAACCACCGTGCCTGGGCCCTTCTGGTGTTTTTTATGCTTAGCTCTTATGAGATGACCTGGTCCTTTTTAAAAAGAAACTTTTTTTTTTTTCATTATTCGGAGGTTTGAAGTGAATTTGGCAGGATTCGTTAAACACCTTCCAGTGTCTGTCATTTACCACCTCAACAACCACCTCAACACTCAGTGTTGACTGCATCCATTTCAACTCTGCACGTTCTTTTCTAAGCAGCTTTAACTACGTTAAATCTTACCTCTCTTCTTGGGAGGTTTTCACAACTGCTTAGGTCTGAGCTATATAACATTTTTATGACCCTGTCTCTACTGGCATGAGCCATTACTAGGTGGAAATAAGTGAACTCTGTGGACACCTTGCAGTTCACATGCTCCAGGGTGTCTCCACATTGGACCACTATAGTGTTGCTAATAATCATAAAATTAAAAGGGCAGGACTTGTGTGGACCTAAAAGGTAGCCCTGGACTTGTGTGGACCTAAAAGGTAGCCCTGGACCTGTAATCCCAGCACCTTGGGAGGCCAAAGCTGGCGGATGACAATGTCAGGAGATCAAGACCATCATGGCCAACATGGTGAAACCTCGTCTCTACTAAAAATACAAAAATTAGCTGGGCTTGGTGGTGTGCACCGGTAGTCCCTCCCAGCTACTCAGGAGGCTGAGGCAGGAGAATCAACTGGAACCCAGGAGGGGGGAGTTGCAGTGAGCCGAGATCATGCCACTGCACTCCAGCCTGGGCGACAGAGCGAGATTCTAACAGAAAAGAAAAAGGAAAGAAGAAAAAGCTCTGGATTCTGAATTGTCCTAGAGCTTAAGGGTGTTGATCACTCATTGGACACAGAGCATGTCAATCTAAAGTTTTCAGCAAATGAGCTTAGAACTCACTGAGAACCCTCCCCTTGTTGACACTTCCGGCCGCCCCCTGTTGCCTGCCAACGAGAATCTTTCCCTCCCTGTCTAAGTCCTCTCAGACCAGCCTTGGCAGGAGGCTCCTGGGATCAGCTCCCTACCCTTCCCAGTTTAGAGTCTCCTCAGAGACAGACTTTTATTCCCTTAATAAGGAGACAGACTCGTATTCCCTCAGCAGCCAGCCTCTCGCCTCCCCTCAGCCGCAGCCACCTCAGCAGCTACCGTCTTCACCGTCGTCACCTCAGCCTGGTCGCCACCCCAATTGAGGCGCTGACGCATCATGTCTGCCACAGGGGATCCAGAGCCAACCCAAGGGGACCAGGAGGCCCTGGTGAGCCAGGAGGGAGCGCAAGTCGAGGCAGCCGGAGCTGGTGACCGGGAGGGCATTGATTCCAGTCCCAATAGTGGTAACGTGGTGCCCGTGGCTGAGATGGCCGGAGACTCAGGGCCCATGGAAGGCCTCAGGGTGGAGGAGGGTGAGCAGGCAGCAGACCTGGCTGCAGCCCCCAGGGGCAGGAGCGTCGAGGAGGACTCGGACATTGGGCCGGTAGAGGAGGAGGAGGAGGAGGAAGAGGGGGACGTGGACCACAACCTCAATTTGGTCGCGGTCGCTCATCGCTACCCCATGATGGGTGTTCGCTTTGTGTTACTCGACTTGGTCTACTCCCTTCTCCGCCGCCTCTATCACAACGACCACATCGTGATGGGGCCCCGTCACTGTGGCCGCCTGATGGGGATGGCCCGTGCTGCTGCACTCAATCGCTCGGGCGAGCCCCGCCGGCTGGGGGCACCTCAGAGGCTGAGCGTGGGGACCCCAGGCCCAGAGGGCGATGGCCAGGGCCTGATCCAGGAGGCCGCGTCAGTCCCAGAGCCTGTGGTGCCGGCCGAACCCGACGAGATGGCAAGGCAGCCTGCAGAAGAGCCAGCTGAGGAGGCCACAGAGGAGAAGCCTGCAGAGGAGGCCACAGAGGGACCGTCTGCAGAGCAACCGGCAGCAGAGGAACCGGCCGCAGAGGAACCAGCCACAGAGGGACCGGCCGCAGAGGAACCAGCAGCAGAGGAACCGGCCGCAGAGGAACCAGCAGCAGAGGGACCGGCCGCAGAGGAACCAGCCGCAGAGGAGGCCACAGCCCCCAAAGGTGAGGAACAGGCTAGTGGCAGCAGCGGGGAGGTGGGAACACATGCACCCGAGGGCTCTGGGCAGGGCCACAGTGCAGGCACAGCTGGTGGAAGCGGGTGGTAAAGCGGGGTTCAGGGCCCTCCTGAAACTTAAGGCCGAACATGTCCCAATAAGTTGAAGCCCTTTTCTATAAGGACCTCTGATTTTCAGAAAGCATGCCACCCTCTACCAACCTCTGTCTGATAGGAGATCTGAGATCATCGATGTCATTTGCAAGCCCACAGATGAATGGCCGGGTAGATAGGGGTTCAGGAGGGAGCTCCACAGGAAACAGAAGGGACACCCAAAGGAAAAGAGCAGGAAATGGCAGGCATCCTTTTTGGTTCACGGTTTTTCAAAAATATAAAGATTCTTTTTTTTTTTTTTTGAGACAAAGTCTCGCTCTGTCACTCAGGCTGGAGTGCAATGGCACCATTTCGGCTCACTACTTACAACCTCTGCCTACCGGGTTCAAGCCATTTTCCTGCCTCAGCCTCCTATGTAGCTGGGATTACAGGCACACACCACCATGCCCGGCTCATTTTTCTATCTTTAGTAGAGATGGGGTTTCACCATGTTGCTCAGGCTGGTCTCAAACTTCTGACCTCATGATCTGCCCACCTCAGCCTCAAAATGTAAAGATTCTTAGAAAGTTGATCCCCCAGATGAGATCAAGTGAAACAGGAGACCTCGGTAAAAATGAAACATTCAGGGGGGTGAGGAACCAACGAGCTTCACCTTAGAATTTGTCTTTCGAGGCAAACAAATATTTCCCCAACAAAGTTCTGACCAAAGCACCATAGAATGCAATCAGACCTGGTGATTCTGATCTCTTCTTCTCCAAAGAACTAGACATAGTCACCAGCATTGGGTGGGAGATTTACTGGAAAAAAGGGAAATAGTGTCACTGTAGAAATGATTAAGCAGCAGCCACATGAGGGCCATGGAACTGTTCTGAAAACCAGTAGGAAGGTGCCTAGCTATTCCTTTCTTAGTTAAGTCTATCCTCCTGCTTTTCCTGAGGTTGGAGTACTAGATGCCACTGCTAGTTATAAATTAGACTATATTTTCTGTGAATGACTGGTCCCAATGTCTGTATTATTCTTCACTAAAGAAATCACTAAATCGCAGCCTGAGAAGTGGGATGAGGAGGCCCAAGATGCTGCAGATGAAGAAAAGAAAGAACAAGAAAAAGAAAAGGATGTGAAAAACAAGAGGAAGAACTCCAAAGGGACCTAGACACAGCAGAGGGGAAGCAAGAAAATCCAGGTATCTGTGTATAGCTTTGAGAATCACTCAACTATTCCTGGCATTTACCTGTTACTGACAATTTTATTTTTTTCAAAACTTCCCAGTAAATTAATTAATAAAAAGTTTAACATTAGCTTTAAAATTCAATTTAATTTACTTAAAATGCTACTAGAATTTTCATGTACCTAGTAATATGAACTGCAATGTGGTCTGAAATATACTTCATGGCTACTCATTTGTTCATGTTGAGGTCTTTTGTCCTCTAGCTGCAAAACTGCTAACAAGTGGCAAATGAATCAGACCTACTACCAAGACCAATATTTGTGTACAATATTGGTTGCCAGACACAGCAGTTGCCAGACACAGCAGCTAACTAGGCTGGGCCATGCATTAGTTGGGCCTTCATTACTTGACCACAGAAATGCAGGCTCCCCATAGTAACTAGGAGACAACTCCAATGCTTTTTACAAAGTGACTACTAACAAATAGCAAAAAGCTAAGAATTTCAAGTAGGACCACATTTAATGACTAATACCTAAATATTTGTTTAGCTATATATTTTTGTATTTTATGTCACAGATGAAAAGAATATGTGTTTATCACTGAATTAGTAATTAAGTCTTAAGGTATATCTGTCTTTGAATATATCTAAATAGTTAATATTTTCTTTTTTCTTTTTTTGCATTTTCACAGTTGTATATTTCTTAACAGCTTCTTTTCTATATGGTAGATATGGAAACCAAGGGTCTGGGAGGGTAAGGGAATATCATTTTTGGAACCAGCACAGGCTGATGAAGCTTCAGAGATTTATTTACATGAGAATGGATTCTCATGTAAAAACAAAAACAACAAGCTTTTCTAGTGCTAGGCTGACAAGGTTGGTGTGATCATCTGAATGAAACCTTCAGTTCCACAAACACCCCACTATCCAAGTTTGTGAGTTACAAAAGGAAAAGGTGTTCTTCTCTACTGATTTAAAATATAGCACACAAATGTTGCAGATATACACAGACCTGGCCATTTTCTTCTATTTAGAAAGTCACTGGTGTCAGTTAATGTTGTACCATTATTTATTTTCTCTCATTTCATTCTGCAGTTAGGAGGTATAGAAAGAAGACTCTGTTGCTCATTGTTTGTTTGTTTGTTTGTTTGTTTCAGATGCCTCTGGGAATTTTAACACCTGACATTACAAAGTTCATTACATCAAAAGTGATATCCAGTGACAGCTAACTTTCCTGAATGTATTTGACAGTGTTTGTTCAAGTTAAAAATAAAAGTTTACTTTAAATTAATAAACTGAAACATGGGCAGATTTTTCAATAATAATCCTAACTCAAATCTCTCCTTTACCTCTTTGTTTTGGGCCACGATACCTTCATTGAAAGGTATTACTTTCCAACATTTGGTAAGACTTAGTGCAACGAAAAATCAATTAAAATGTCAAGTTTAAAACAATTTTTGAAAAGAGCGAGATGGGGCTCAAGTCTTTAGAGCTGTGTTGTCTACTACCTTAGTCACTAGCCAATGCTGTGGCTAGTAAGCACTTGTAATATGGATATTCTGTTTAAATATATGCTGTAAGTGTCAATATCGCATGTTTTACTAATGTTTTTATACTAATTACACATTGAAATGATAATACTTGAATCAAAATAGTAAAGTTTGTATTGATTTCTCTTTGTTTTTTAATGTGGCTACTAGAACATTTAGAATTACCCATGTAGATCACATTGTATGTCTATTGGACAGTGCTGCTCTAGAGCATGGTTTTGAAGAAAACTTCATGGATGGCCCATGTTGCCTGGAGGCCACATGGTATTGCTGAGCTTGGGTCCAGACTTTGATCTGGAGCAGTGGTTCTCCAAGTTTGGTTCCCCAAACAGCATCATCAGCATTACCTGGGAATTCTCAGACTCCACCCAAGACCTATGGGATCTGAAAATCTGGGGTGGGGTCAGCAAGCTGTGTTTTAACAAGTCCCCCAGGGGCTTCTGATGAACACTAAGGTTGGAGAGCCACTGGTTTCAAGCAACAGAGGAAGAAGCTGTGCTTCACCTCCTGTCAGACCGGCCTTAACTCACTGGCTAGGGGCTGTTTCAGGTAAACCAAAAGGGACAGCAAGGGCTGGGCTGGGGAGGAGACTAGAACTCACAGGGGCTGCGGCCTGCATAAAGGAAAAAGTCGGTCCAAAAGGATACAAACATGATACCATGTATATGACTTCTAAGAAAACATACTAATGATCACCATAAATTGATTGTGGGTATATACATAGAGACTAAAAGGTGTGCATGTAAGAGATGGGTACAAATGAAGCATACAGAAAGGTGTGCATTTGAAAGACAAGCACTTGAGACGGTGGTTACCTCTCAGGGAAAGAAAGAGAGGGGCATTCAAGTAGAGAAGGCTCCACAGCAGGCATCAACTGTATTTGTAATGTGACATTTCTTAAGCTGAGTAGTAGATACATGGATGTTTATAGTAATGTTTTCTACAATTTTGTGTAGGTCTGAAATATTTCTAAAGCGGGAGGGGGAAGGGGAGCAGTTCTTCCCACACCGCTGGGGCAGGAGTCAGAATTCTAGAACCCAACCTGGCCTTTGAGGTCATTATGAAGGTACAGGTGTCATAATGATAACTGTAGATAAACCATTAAATAAAACATGTTGTATTCATTGATTTAAACATTTCAAATATTTAGACATATGGTATGTGGATCCCCAGTTGAACTCTTGTTCTGAAACCTGAAAATGTTACAGGTGGGACAGACTCAATATCTAGCTGATAACCCCTTTCCCTTCCTCCCTCCATGCCGCTTTGTTACCGGAGCACAGTGAGACGCCTTGTTTCTGAAAAGCACTTGTTCCAGTAGCCCATCTTGCTATAGAACTTGGAATTCTCCCTGACCCAGGCTAGACCACAACCACCAACCACCTTGTCTCCTCCACTCACCCCCAACCACACCCCTCTCTTTGCTCTCCAGGTGTTCCAACACAAAACCTCTTCAATGGCCCTTCCCCCATACCAAATATCAATGCACACCCAAAAGCCATCAATTTGGTCAGGCACACCTGCGTGGATGCCCTTTATTCGCAGCACCACCTCGTAAGAACATTTTACTTCTCTGACAACCTTCAGCTCTAAGTTGTCTCTCCTATTTGATTTCCTTCC
This sequence comes from Cebus imitator, assembly GCF_001604975.1. Lineage (NCBI taxonomy): Eukaryota > Metazoa > Chordata > Mammalia > Primates > Cebidae > Cebus > Cebus imitator. The sequence continues at coordinate 617,291 of NW_016107895.1, read as the reverse complement.
CCCTTTGGCAGACAGGGGCAGACTACAGAAAAGGTTACATTGTATTGTTTGCCATGTAGTGAAGATAAAGAAAGCTACAAAGAAGCTGAAAACTTGTCAGAATGAGCCTCTGGGTATTTAAAAATGAAACAAAAAGACCTCTTCATTAAAAACAGAGCTTTGCTCTTGCCTGCCTGCGGCTCCCTTTCTTGCTTGAGGTTTTGCTGGCCCTCTCCTTGAGGATTGAGGGGGCTCAGACCACAGCCTGTGGCTGGGAAGGGAGACAGAGGTGGCGGCTCAGGGAAAACGAGGCTGCCAGTGATGGTGGTAGGAAGATATCAGGCGACGACAAGCAGCAGGAGCAAACTATTGCCAAGGACCTGGTTGTGACCAAATATAAGATGGGGGGCGACACCACCAACCAGGTACTTCGGTCCTTGGTGGAAGCATTTAGCTCAGATACCACGATTACGGAAGAAACAGGGAAAGTCTTTGAGGAAAAAAAAGGAAATGAAAAAAGGTATTGCTTTTCCCACCATCATTTTAGTAAACAACTGTATGTGTCACTTCTCCCCTTTGAAGAGCAACCATGATTATATTCTCAAGGAAGGTATGTTGGTAAAAATTGACCTTGGGGTCCATGTGAATGGCTTCATCACTAATGTAGCTCATACTTCTGTGGTTGATGTAGCTCAGGGGACCCAAGTAACAGGGAGGAAAGCAGATGTTATTAAGGCAACTCACCTTTGTGCTGAAGCTGCCCTACACCTGGTCAAACCTAGAAACCAGAACACACAAGAGACAGAAGCTCAGAACAAAGCTGCCCACTCATTTAACTGCACTGCAAGAGGAGGTATGCTGTCAAACCAGTTGAAGCAGCATGTCATTGATGGAGGGAAAAAACATTAACCAGAATTGCACAGACCAGCAGAAGGACCATGAAAAAGCTGAATTTGAGGTACATGAACTATATGCTGTGGATGTTCTCTTCAGCTCAGGAGAGGGCAAGACCAAGGATACAGGACAGAGAACCACTATTTACAAATGAGACCCCTCTAAACACTACGGACTGAAAATGAAAACTACATGTGCCTTCTTCAGTGAGATGGAAAGGCGTTTTGATGTCAGGTCACTTATTTTAAGAGCATTTTAAGATGAGAAGAAGCCTCAGATGGGTGTGGTGAAGTGTGCCAAACATGAACTGCTGCAACCGTCTAATGTTCTCTATGAGAAGGAGGGTGAATTTGTTGCCCAGTTTAAATTTATAGTTCTGCTCATGCCCATTAGCCTTATGCAGTAAACCAGTGGTCCCTTCAAGCCTGACCTCTACAAGTCTGAGATGGAGGTCGAGGATACAGAGCTAAAGGCCCTCCCCTAGAGTTCTGCAAGTCAAAAAACCCAGAAAAAGAAAAAAAAAGGTCTCCAAGACTGCAGAGAATGCCACCAGTGAGGAAACAGTAGAAGAAAATGAAGCTGGGGACTGAGGTGGGCCCCACCTCCCCAGATTGCTGCTCCTGCCTCATCCCCTTCCCACCACACCCCGGGCTCTGAAGTACAGTTCTTATTCTCCACCCAGGACCGCCAGCAGAGTGGGGGTCCCCCTGCCCCCATCCCAGTTCCCCAACACGCTCTCTTCCAACAACGACCAGCTCCAACTGACTCTGCTCTTGGGAGGCAAGGCTTCCCAACCACAGCAGACTAAATGAAAAAAAGAAATTAAATAATAAAATCAGGAGTCAAAAAATAAAATGAAATGAAAACAGAGCTTTGTTGTTAACTGTGGAAAAGAAATTCCTAATGGAGATTACTAAGACTGATAATTACCTAATTCACTGTGAGCAAAGGGAGGAAGGAGGTGAAATAGCTACCAGGATGAAAGGGCATCTACCTAAAGGAACTGTTCACTATGGGAATGCAAAGCAAATCAAATCCAGTCAATTGAAAACCTAGCATTACCGAAAGGGCAGATACCATATCAGAAAATAAATAAATAGATGTTTTAGGGCTGGTGTAGTGGCTCACACCTGTAATCTCAGCACTTTTGGAGGCCAATGAGGGAAGATCCCTTGAGTCCAGCTGTTCAAGTGCAGCTTAGGGAATATAGTGAGATCACTGTCTCTACAAAAAAAAAAAAAAAATTTTTAAATTAGCTGGGCATGGTGGGATACACCTGTAATCCCAGATACTCAGAAGGCTGAGGCAGGAGAATCATTTGAACCTGGGAGGTCGAGGTTACAGTGAGCCAAGATCATGCCTCTGCACTCCAGCCTGGGTGACAGAGTGAGACTCCATCTCAAAAAAAAAAGCACATTGTCCAAACATAAAGATTTTTTTATGTCTACAACAGTGTATCCAACATCATAGATGGCCCTTACCTGAGAGGAGAAACCTCATAGGCCATGATCAGAATTCAAGGGAAAAGGGGATGTGAAGGCCCTATGTAGGCTTAGCCATGTACTAAAAAAAAAATAATAATAACATTAATAGTAACAGTTATTCCAAAACCCATGGGATTTGTTTAACAAACATTTACCAAACACCTGCCTTTTGACAGACATCATGGGTGTTAGAAACTAGAGGAAGGCCAGCCAGGCATGGTGGCTCACACCTGTAATCCCAGCACTTTGGGAGGCCGAGGCAGGCAGATCACGAGGTCAGGAGTTCGAGACCAGCCTGGCCAACATTGTGAAACCCTGTCTCTATCAAAAATACAAAAAATTAACTGGACATGATGATACATGTCTGTAATCTCAGCTACTCTGGAGGCTGAGGCAGGATAATTGCTTGAACCCAGGAGGCAGAGGCTGTGGTGAGCAGAGATCATGCCATTCCACTCCAGCCTGGGCGACAGAGCAAGACTCTATCTCAAAGGAAAAAAAGAAGAAGAAGAAAGAAAGAAACTGGAGGAAGGCCTGAACATTCCCCTTAAGGGGCCTATACTTTCAGTAGAGCTAAACAACATATCACTGTAATCTAATGGGGACAGTAATGGGGGGAGATATAGCAAAGAAGTCTTCTTGGAGGTGATGAGTTTTGAGCCAGACTGTAAAGGATAATTTTAGATATTTTTTCCAGGGATACTCTCTGCTACTCCAAAAATTAAATGGTAAACTCTTCAGGTTGTATGTCCTTGGGTCCCTCCCCCATCCTACCCTATCCCTAATGATGAGTTTGTAAAGAGAAAGGACTTGGCCACTTTTCTTTACTGATAGAGGAAGTCTGGTGGAGAAAGAAAAAACATTTCTCTAAGCAAATCTAAAATCCTGATTGTGCCAACTTCCTGGTTTAGAGAAGATCCAATATCATGGGTCAGATGGCTAGGGATAAAGGATAGACACCAACTATACACCAGAGATAAGGAATGTGACATCCTGTATAGGTTTGCATCTGCAGGCAGCAGGCTCAGACAGATAACTGAGGATATGGAGACTGTTCCATGGGATTCTGAATCATGTACTTGCTATGAAGATATCCCCAGTGTGGGAGCTAGGAGGAGACTCTTCCTCAGTTTTGCTTCAGTATTTCTTGAAAACACACCTGCTCAAATTTTTTTCTCCTTTGTTTGCTGGTGCCAACCAGTTCCCCTCCCAGAGACTTGGAGCCAACTCTAACCACCTGGTGACATAGTGTGCTGCCACTGCAACAGAACCATCTCCAGGATCCACTTCACTTCTTTACAACACCTTGTTCTATGGCAAGCCCAGTGACCAATCCTACCCCCCTGAACAAAGAAGATTCAGGTGCACGCTTGTTTGTCCCAAAACTTTAATATTGACAGTAGTCTTTATATTGTGTTTCAGCTCCACTGATAACTGCAGGAGGCAACTGGAAAAGAAATGATTACATAAACTACACTCTTGGCAAATATATCAGAATATCAACACTGTATATATATGGAAGGCATTGGCTTCCAGAAGTCTTGGCCAAATCCCCTAGAGGGGCATAGGAATGGTGGGGGGCACTAGGATGGGGACCATGGAGAGTTCTGCTATCTTTGGCTTCCACATGTGAAACAAGCACCAGCTACAAATGACAGCTCCAAAAGACTCAGCATTGGTACCTTAAAAAAATACCCGATAAATGTGATGAACATAAATCCATGACTTAATAAATGACATTGACCAGTTTACATAAAAAGTAAAGACAAAAGGGGGCACTGATTAGAAAAGAGGAAGACAATTGTGGCAGAAAGTAGTACATGTTTGTCCTAGGAGTCAAATCTACTTTTCAGGGTAAAGAACAAACTCCTTAGTGTTGTATTCATGATCCCAATGTGATTTTCAGGCCCATTTGCTACTCTGCCCAACGATCTAGCCATTTCCTTATACACACACACACAAAATCTCTACCACTGTTCATACTGTTTCCTTTACCTGCAGTGACCTCCCTGCTTTCCTCACCCCTTCACTACTACTAGTGATCTTTCAGGAAGTGAAATGTTTTCTCTTGAGCACCTTCCCAAGCACCAACACACCTTCCTCCTCTCTTCCTCCTAAATAATCATTCTTTCTCCTGAAATCGATACTACTTTGTGCTTATCCCTGTTTTGGAACTTGATATGTTATGTCATCCTTGTACAAACATCTGTCTTCCCCTCGAGACCAAGAACTAGATAGATCAAAGCATGTCCTTTAGGTACCATGAGTATCCAACTTCCAACATAACATCAAACATATAGTAAGTGCTCAATACATGCTCAGTGAATGACTGAATGACCAGGGTCTGAAGTGTCTCTCCTGCAGCTTCAAGTAGACAGCTCAGCTCTTCACAACCTGAGAATACACTTTGTGTGTGTGTGTGTGTGTGTGTGTGTGTGTGTGTGTGTGTGTGTATTTTGTAATATCCTAGGTCATCTAAAATGAATAATAATGGTCCAGTTGCAAGCAGTGGAGCAAAAATTAATGGACAATATTCCCATATAAAAAAAGTGAATTTAGCCACAGACCTTACACCCTTCACAGAAATTAATTTAAAATGAATCATAGACCTAAATGTGAAACACAAAACTATACAAATACTAGAAGATAACTCAGGAGAAAATCTAGATGACCTTGGGTTTGGACATGACTTTTGAGATACAACACCAAAGGCATAATATATGAAAGAAATAATTAATAAGCTAGACTTCATTGAAATTAAAATTTTCTGCTTTGTGTAAGAAACTGTCAAATAAATAAGAAGACAAGCCTCAGACTGGGAGAAAATGTTTGCAAAAGTAACTGATAAAAGACTATTATTCAAAATATACAAAGAACTCTTAAAACTCACCAATAAGAAAACTACTAACAATTCAATGAAAATTTACAGGTACAAAATTACAATTAGGATGTATTATTCCATTTTCATATGGCTGTAAAGAACTGCCTGAGACTAGGTAATTTATAAAGGAAGAGGTTTAAGTGACTCACAGTTCAGCGTGGCTGGGGAGGCCTCTGGAAACTAACAATCATGGTAGAAGGTGAGGGGGAAAGCAAGGCACCTTATTCACAAGGTGCTGGAAGGAAAAGTACTGAGCAAAGTGGGCAAAGCCCCATATAAGACCATTAGATCTCATGAGAACTCACTATCATGAGAACAGCATGGGGGAAACAGCCCCCATGATTCAACTACTCTCACCTGATCTCCCCTTGACATGTGGGAGTTACGGGGATTACGATTCAAGATGAGATTTGGGTGAGGACACAAAGCCTAACCATATCATGGGAGGAATCAGTTCTTCTGTTTTAATACACAGTAAGGTAACCAGAGCAAATAACAAAATAGTGTATATTTCAATATTGCTAGAAGAGATTTTTAATGTTATCACCACAAAGAAATAATAAATGTCTAAAGTAGTGAATATACAACAAGAGGAACTAGAGACCCAAGAGCAAACCAATCCCAAAGCTAGCAGAAGACAATAAATAACCAAAATCAAAGCTGAACTGAAGGGGATTGAGATGAAAAAACATTCAAAATATCAACAAAAGAGAGTTTTTTCTTGAAAAAAATAATAAAATACATAGGTCACCATCTAAACTAATAAAGAAAAAAATAGACCCAATTAAACACAATTAGAAGTGACAAAGTGCATACTACCACTGGCCCCAAAGAAATGCAACCATCACAGAATATTATGAACACCTCTATGCACACAAACTAGAAAACCTAGAAGAAATGTATAAATTTTTGGACACATACACCCTCCAAAGACTGAACCAGTAAGAAACTGAATCCTTGAATAGAACATAATGAGCTCCAACATTGAATCAGTAATAAGTACCCTACCGACCCCCAAAAACCCCAAGACTGAGTCACAACTGAATTCTACAAGATATACAAAGAAGAGCTGGTATGATTCCTACTGAAACTATTTCCAAAATTTGAGGAGGACAGACTCCTTCCTAACTCATTCTACAAGGTCAGCATCATTCTGATACCAAAACCTAGCAGACACAACAAAAAAAGAAAATTTCAGACCAATATTCTTGATGAACATCAATGCGAAAATCCTCAACAAAGCAATGGCAAACTGAATCCAGCAGCACATCAGAAACCATATCCACCATGATTAAGTAGGCTTTATCCTGGATGCAAGCTTGGTTTAACATACACAAATCAATAAATGTGATTCATCACATAAACAGAACTAAAGACAAGAACCACATGATTATCTCAACAGATGCAGAAATGGCTTTCAACTAAATTCAACACCCCTTCATGTTAAAAACTCTCAATAAAATAGATCTTGAAGGAAGAAACATCAAAATAACAGGAGCCATAAATGACACCCCACAGCAAATATCATACTGAATGGGCAAATGCTGGCGCATTCTCCTTGAAAATTGGCACAAGACAAGGATGCCCTCCCTCTCTCACCACTAGTATTCAATGTAGTATTAAAAGTTCTGGCCAGAGCAATCAAGCAAAAGAAAGAAAGAAAGGGCATCCAAAATAGGAAGTGAGAAAGCCAAACTATCCATGTTTTCAGACAATATAGTCTTATATCTAGGAAACTCCATAGTTTCAGCCCAAAAGCTCCTTTAGCTGATGAAAACTTCAGCAAAGTTGGCCAGGCATGGTGGCTCATGCCTGTAATCCCAGCACTTTGGGAGGCTGAGGTGGGCAGATCACCTGAGGTCAGGAGTTTGAGACCAGCCTGGCCAACATGGTGAAACCCTGACTCTAAAAAAAAAAAAAAAAATTAAAAATTAAAAAAAAATTTTTTGTAAAAAGCTTTAACAAAGTCTCAGGAAACAAAATTAATGTATACAAATCACTAGCATTCCTTTATACCAACAATAGTCAAGCTGAGAGCCAAATCAGGAATGCAATCCCATTCACAATTGACACAAAAAGAATAAAATATTATACCTAGGAATACAGCTAAGCAGGAAAATGAAATCTTTACAAGGAGAACAAAACACTGCTCATAGAAATCAGATCTACACAAATGGAAAAACATGCCATGCTTATGGATAGGAAAAATTAATATTGTTAAAATGGCCATACTGCCCAAAGCGATTTATAGATTCAATGTTATTTCCATCAAACTACCAGTGACATTCTTCACAGAACAAGAAAAAAATATATTTTAAAATTCATATGAAACCAAAAAAGCCTAAATGGCCACGGCAATCTTAGCAAAAAGAACAGAGCTGGAGGCATCACACTCCCCAACTTCTAACTATACTACAGGGCTACAGTAACCAAAACAGCATGGTACTTATAACAAAAACAGAAACAGACCAATGGAACAGAATAGAGAGCCCAGAAATAAGGCTGCACGCCTACAAGTATCTGATCTTCAACAAACCTGACAAAAAATAAGCAATGGGGAAAGCATTCCCTACTCAATAAATGGTGCTGGGAGAACTGGCTAGCCAATTGCAGATGATTGAAACTAGATCCCTTTCTTACATTGTATGTAAAAATAAACTCAAGGTGGACTAAATGCTTAAATGTAAAACCCCAAACTATAAAAACCCCTGGAAAAAAATCACCATTATGGACATAAGAACAGGAAAACATTTCCTGATGAAGATGCCAAAAGCAATTGCAACAAAAGCAAAAATTGACAAATGGATCTAATTAAACCCAAGAACTTCTTTTCTGCACAGCAAAAGAAACTATCAACAGAGTACACAGACAATCAACAGAATGGGATAAAAATTTTGCAAACTGTGTATCTGACAAAGGTCTAACATCTAGCATCTATAAAGAACTTAAACAAATTTACAAGAAAAAAACAACCACATTAAGGACATGAACAGACACTTTTTATAAGAAGACATACATGTGGCCAACCAACTATCTGAACAAAGCTCAATATCACTGATCATTAAAGAAATGCAAATCAAAACCACAATGAGATATCATCTCATACCTGTCAGTATGGCTACTACTAAAAAGTAAAAAAAAAAAAAAAAAAAAATTGATACTGGCAAGGTTGTGGAGAAAAGGAAATGCTTATATGCTGTCAGTGGGAGTGTAAATTAGTTCAACCATTGTGGCAAGCATGGTGACAACTCCTCAAAGAGCTGCGAACAGAACTACCATTTCACCCAGAAATCCCTTTCCTGGGTATTCACCAAAAGAAACACAAATCATTCTATCATAGAAACACATGCACATATATATTGATTGCAGCATTATTCACAGTAGCAAAGACATGGAATCAACCTAAATACCCATCACTAGAAGACTAGGTAGGGAAAATGTGATACATGTACACTATGGAATACAATGCAGCCATAAAAAAGAATAAGATCATGTCCTTTGCAGGAAAATGGATGAAGCTAGAGGCCACTATACTTAGCAAACTAAAGTAGGAATAGAAAACCAAATACTGCATGTTCTCACTTATAAGTGGGAGCTAAATGATGAGAACACATGGACACATAGAGTTAAAAAACAGACACTGGATCCTACCAGAGGGTGGAGGCTGGGAAGAGGAAGAGGATCAGGAAAAATAACAAAGGGCACTAGTCTTAATACATGGGTGATGAAATAATCTGTACAATAAAACCCCATGACATGGGTTTGCCTATATTAACAATGTATCCTTGAATTTAAAAATTAAAAAATAAATAAAAATAAAATGTTATGTTTCTAATAGAGATTATTTGGATTTTCTCTCTTCATTTCTTGGTTAGTCTCACTAATGTTCATCAATTTTGTTTATCTTTTCAAATAACCAACTTTTTGTTTCATTTGTCTTTTGCAGTTTTGTTGTTGTTGTTGTTGTTGTTGTTTCAATTTCATTTAGTTCTGCTCTCATCTTTGTTATATCTTTTCTGCTGCTGGGTTTGGTTTGTTCTTGTTTCTCTAGTTCCTTGAGATGTGACCTTAGATTGTCCATTCGTGCTCTGTCAGAGTTTTTAATGTAGGCATTTAATGCTATGAACTTTCCTCTTAGAACCATTTTTGCTGTGTCCCAGAGGCTTTGATAGGTTGTGTCACAATTATCATTCATTTCAAATAACTGTTTAATTTCCATCTTGATTTCACTGTTGACCCAATGATCATTCAGGAGCAGATTATTTAATTTCCATGTATGTTCATGGTTTTCAGGGTTTCTTTTGGAATCAATTTCCAGTTTTATTCCACTATCGTCTGAGAAAGTACTTGATGTAATTTTGATTTTCTTAAATTTACTGAGACTTGTTTTGTAGCCTATCATATGGTCTGTCCTGGAGAATGTTCCATATGCTGATGAACAGAATGTATATTCTGCAGTTGTTGGGCATAATGTTCTATAGATATCTGTTAAGCCCAATTTTTGTAGGGTATAGTGTAAGTCCATTGTTTGTTTGTTGACTTTCTGTCTTGATGACCTATCTAGTGCTGTGGTTAGAGTCTTAAAGTTCCATAATATTACTATGTTGCTATCTCATTTCTTAGGTCTAGTAGTAATTGTTTTATAAACTTGGGAGCTCCGGTGTTAGGTGCATATATATTTAGAATTGTGATATTTTCACGTTGGACTATTCCTTTATCATTATATAATGTCCTTCTTTGTCTTTTTTAACGGCTGTTGCTTTAAAGTTTGTTTTGTCTGATATAAGAATAGCTACTCCTGCTCGCTTTTGATATCAAAGTCTTTCCTTCATCTTGACTTTAGATAACCTGATGACTATGTGACTATGGAATGTCTTTTCTCCAACTTAAGTTTATGTGAGTTCTTATATGTTAGGTGAGTCTCCTGAAGATAGCAGAAACTTGGTTGGTGAATTCTTATTCATTCTGTTATTCTGTATCTTTTAAGAGGAGCATTTAGTCAATTTACGTTCAATGTTAGTATTGAGATGTGACCTACTATTCTATTCATTGTGCTATTTGTTGCCTGAATACCTCGGGTTTTTAAATTGTGTTTTTGTTATATAAGTCCTGTGAGATTTATGCTTTAAGGAGGTTCTATTTTTGTGTATTTTGAGGATTTGTTTCAAGATTTAGAGCCCCTTTAAGCAGTTCTTGCAGTGCTGGCTTGGTAGTGGTGAATTACTTTAGCATTTGTTTATCTGGAAAAGACTATATCTTTCCTTCATTTATGAAGCCTAGTTTCACTGGATACAAAATTCTTCACTGATAATTGTTTTGTTTAAGGAGGCTGAATATAGGACTGCAATCCCTTCTAGGTTATAGAGTGTCTGCTGAGGAATCTGCTGTCAGTCTGGTAGGTTTTCCTTTATATGTTACCTGATGCTTTTGCCTCACAGCTTTTAAGTTTCTTTCCTTCATCTTGACTTTAGATAACCTAATGACTATGTGCATAGGCAATGATCTTTTGGCCATGAATTTCCCAAGTATGCTTTGAGCTTCTTGTATTTGGATCTCTAGATCTCTAGCAAGGCCAGTTTATTAGTCCATTTTCTTGCTGTTGATAAAGACATACCCGAGACTGGGCAACTTACAAAAGCAAGAGGTTTAATGGACTTACAGTTCCACATGGCTGGGGAAGCTTCACAATCATAATGGAAGGCAAGGAGGAGCAAGTCATATCTTACATGAATGGTGGCAGGCAAAGAGAGAGAACTTATGTAGGGCAACTCTTCTTTATAAAACCATCAGATCTCATGAGACTCATTCACTATCAGAAGAACAGCATGTGAAATACCTGCCCCCCGATTCAGTTACCTTCCACCAGGTCCCTCCCATAACACGCGAGAATTCAAGATAAGATTTAGGTGGGAACACAGCCAAACCATATCAGCCAGGAATGTTTTCCTCTATTATATCCTCAAATATGTTTTCCAAACATTTGGACTTTTCTTCTTCCTCAGAAATATCGATTATACTTAGGTTTGAATGTTTAACATAGTCCCGAAGTTCTTGGAGGCTTTGTTCATTTTTTTTAAATTCTTTTTTCTTTGTCTTTGACAGTTTGGGTTAATTCAAAAGCCTTGTCTTCAAGCTCTGAAGTTCTTTCTGCTGCTTGTTCAATTCTATTGCTGAGACATTACAGTGTATTTTGCATTTCTTTAAGTGCATTCTTCATTTCCAGAAGTTGTGACTGTTTTTTATTTATGCTCTCTATTTCACTGAAGAATTTTCCTTTCATATCCTGTATCATGTTTTTGATTTATTTAAGTTGGATTTTGCCTTTCTCTGGTGTCTCCTTGATTAGTTTAATAATTGAACTTCTGAATTCTTTTTCTGGCAATTCAGAGATTTCATCTTGGTTTGGATCCATTGCAGGTGAGTTGGTATGATCTTTTCAGGGAGTTTTGTCATATTACCAGAATTGTTTTTCTGGTTCCTTCTCATTTTGTTATACTATGTCAGATAGAAGATCTGAGATTCAAGGGCTGCTGTTCAGATTCTTTTGTCCCACAGGGTGCTCCCTTGATGTCGTGGTCTCACTCTTTCCATAGGAATGGGGATTCCTGAGATCTGAACTGTAGTGGTTACCTTTGCTTTTCTGGGTCTAGCCACCCAGTGGAGCTACCAGGCTCTCAGCTGGTACTGGGGAATGTCTACAAAGAGACCTGTGATGTGATCCATCTTCAGGTCTTGCAGCCATGGGTACCAGCACCTGCTCCAGTGGAGGTAGCAGGGGAGTGAAGTGGACTCTGTGAGGTTCCTTGGTTGTGTTTTTGTTTCATGCACTGGTTTGTGTTCGTTGGTCTTTAGCCAGGATGTGGCGTTTTCAAAGAGTGCATCAGTTGTGGTCCTATAAGGAGGAGCAAACTTGCCCAAGGGACACCTGGTTAAGTATTCAGGTTTCTCAGGTGGTGGGCAGGGACATAGAGCTCCCAATAGATTATGAGCTTTGTCTTTGGCTACCAGGGCAGGTAGGAAAAGACCATCAGGTGGGGTCAGGAATTGCTGTGCCTGAGCTCAGCCTCTCCTTGAGCAGGGCTTGCTGAGGGGGGTGACCTGTATAACTCAGCAGAGGCAGCCATAATCCCCCCAAGAATATAACTGCACTGGACTATTCCCAGGGGGATTATGGCTGCCTCTGCTGAGTTATATAGGTCACCAAGGAAGTGGGTGAAAGTCAGCAGCCACAGGCCTCACTCCACTCCCTCACAGTCTGCAGTCCTAAAGGCCAGTCTCACTCCCAATGTGCCCCTACAACAACACTGAGCATATTTTCTGGCAGCCAGTGACCAGGGCTGAGAACTTGCCCCAGACCAGGAGCCTCCTCATTGAGAAAGCAAGCAGGTGTACAGTTTTTCAGCATCTCAGGGAGCCTACAGCGGTGATGCAGTTCCTTCAAAGGGTCTGTGGATTCTCTCAGCTTTCCTGGTATGTTCCTGTGGTAGTTCTTGGAGCAAAAGTTCACAATGTAAGCCTTGACATGCTGCTCTCTCTGTCCAAGCAGGAGTTGCAAGCTAGTCCTGCCTCCTGTCTGCCATCTTAATCCAACACTTATCTTTTATCTTTTTGATAATTGCCATTCTGATAGATGTGAAGTGTTATATCATTGTGGTTTAATTTGCAACAAAAACCAAAAGTAAACAAGATTACATCAAATTAAAAAGCTTCTGCACAACAAAGGAAACAATTAACAGATAATTGGACAAAACATATTTCTGAGCCATACATCTGATAAGGATATATAACAAACTTAAAACAACTCAATAGCAAGAAAACAAACAACCAAATTAGAAATGAGCAAATGATCTGAATAGACATTCCTCAAAAGAAGACATATATATAGCCCCCCAAAAAATGAAAAAAAAATGTTCAATATCACTAATCATGAGGAAGAATATCTTGACTGTGGAGACAAACCACTGAGCTAAATGATCAAAATAGTCTGTAAAGCCGTTGAAGAAGAGATAAGATGACTACTTATCTTAAATAGACTAAATATTTACCTGCCTGTATGCAGGAGCTGTGTCAGAAGATATCTTCAGATTCCATCAACTTCATGATTCCATCATTTCTAATGCTCGTCTTAATGGTTTCCTCCTAATGCACATAGGGTGTGTATACGACAAAGAAAATCTGGGGGAACAATGGTTGAGTCCACAGGGAAGGAACACACGCACACGCACACACACACACACACACACACACACACACACACACGAGTTTATTTAACTGGATCTTTCACGTTAAGTCACATGGACGTTATGTGAGTGCAGTATATAAACGTGTTTTGGTCAGAAAAGGACACAGAACTTATAAAAGACCAGAAAGTGTGAAGAGATATAACCGCAGTATCAGGAGGAAGATATAATTTTGACAAAATAACGATCTAAGGAGTTGTGGGGGAAGAACACTTTTTAGTCAGAATTTTCAATGCTAAGTACAAAGGGGAATGAGCACATTAAAAAAAAGAAAACAATGCATTTGTGTTATGTTTTTATCCTTTACCCACGTTCTGGACCAAAGCATTTAAGCCCTCCCCCCCTCCAAATAAAGAAAAACCATTTCCTTTCTTAAAGCTATACTATAGTAACATAATCTTGAGTGTGGCCCTAAAAAGGTAAATAGGTGGAGCCACATCATTGTAAAACAGGACAGCCTCGACCAATTCCTCAAATTGACATCACTTCAAAAGAAAGAGGCAAGAATACAGGACTCTTATGGGAATGAAAGAGACCATGCTACTGTGATTCAATAAGGCTTTCATCTCCAACTTCAAAAGGCTCCATTAATCTCCTAACCATCTATCTAGGTTTTAGGGAGAAGGAAATGGAGAGTTTTGACTATGAATTTTCTGCCCCTACCTATTGCTCTCAGTGACAACGGAGACAGAAATAAACACTCTTCCAGAAGACCCAGAAGAAACTCTCTGTGTCAAGAGAATGGAGTGGGGAAAGGTTAGAGTTTACACTGTGACAGGAATATGAATGTGAGATGTCTCTGAATCAAGGCTATTGGACAGTCCCTGAGCCTCTGTTTTCCATGATGTGTAAATAGCAATATTAGGCCATGTTCTCTGCATCCCATTTGTAAAACTTCTTGCCCACAAATCTGGTTGGTTTCTAAGTAATTTATATGTGTAATGTATTTGCTTGTAAAATACAAAATTGATGACTTACCTTCAATTTATCACTCTTCTTTATGATCATACTCAGCCTAATCAACTGACCACCCAGCAGTGTATACAATACATTTACCAAGCCCTTAGCCCTGGGCCTAATGAGTTTTAGAAGCTGGAAGAGATAAGGTGAGAAACTGAAAGCCCCTGGTTCACCCTACTATTTTTGTCAATGGGCTTTTTCTATTTAGGTCTGTGACTGATTATCTAAGTAAAATGGAATTCCAAGATAATAGAGCTAATTTTTGTAATATATAGTTAGAATGTTACCCTGCTCCTGGGAAACCATGTGGTCCAAAGATACCAGGGGTCTAAAGATGTTAAAGAAAAGGCAATAGTGTCGAGGTTGTTCAGAGTGTGATCCCAGGCCCACCTGCATCACAATCACAATCAGAGGTGAATATTAAACCTACAGATTCCTGGCTTCTACCCCAGTCCTGCTGAATCAGAATCTATAGATTGGAGCCCAGGGACCTGCATGATGATAAGCTCTACCAAGTGATTTTAACGCTAACCAACATTTGAGGATCACTAGCTTAGTGCGAACTCATCCCCACAGCTAAGAAACAACTCGTAGGTATGCACAGCATTCTAGCATGGAATCTGCTCGGTGGGACCTCCAGATCTCAATCAATCAACTAAAAACTATTTTACTGCCCAAATACATACATGATCCTCTCAGTGAACCTTAGTCTCCTTTCTCTAAAACAAATATAATAATACCGCCTACCTCTTATGGGCTGTGGAGAAAATTAAATGATATACATGTACAGTGCTTCACACACTGCCTAGCACATGATAAATCATTCAATACATTTTAGTAATTCTAATAAGAAAATATTCAAGCTCCTTAGTGAAACTTTTCCAATTTGCAGGTACCCACATTATTTCATTTCCTGCCACACGTCCTACATAATAATTTATATTCCAGACAAAGAAAACCAATTGGAGTTTCCTCATATGCTGTGCTACTTTTTATCTCCACACTTGCTTATGCTCCTTCTTTAGCCTGGATGCAGCTCCTTTACTTAGAAAGCTCATACTTGATCTTTAAGGCCTAAATCACTGGCATAGACTCTGGGAAGCATTTATTAGACTTCTAAGACTAAGTTAGGAGGCTCTCTTCTTGGTGCTCTCAGCACTCTTTACCTTTTTATACCTGTCTTTTCCCTATTGGAGAGCAAACTTTTTAAAGTCATGGACAATGGGTATTTGCAGTCATTTCTCTAGATGTTCTTTTTCTTGCCAGTAATTTTAAAACATACAGAGTCTAAATCTCTTTGTAAGTCATTCAGAACTTGCTTTATGTATCTGGGTGCTCCTGTATTGGGTGTGTATATATTTAGGATCATTAGCTCTTCTTGTTGCATTGATCCTTTTACAATTATGTAATGTCCTTCTTTGTCTCTTTTGATCTTTGTTGGTTTAAAGTCTATTTTATCAGAGACTGGGATTGC